>NW_020954580.1:29858171-30044945 GCF_900497805.2 Vombatus ursinus
CACACACACACACACACACACACACACACACACACACACACACACACGCAAATACAGAGTGTTCCAATAGCTTAAAGCTACAATAAGACTTTTGGAAGACCCTGTATATTGATACTATTATATAAACTTTGAGTTTCTTCCTAAATTTTACCATTGAAAAGATACAAAAGAAGTATTGTCTGGATTTTAAGCTTGCATTCTTGTTTTACTGTATGTATCTAAATGGTAACAGATTTCACGTAACTTAAGATAGTCATCCATTCAGTAACCCTCCCTGACTCAGCGATAGCCTCAATGGCACAGGCACGGCAAGAACCTTGATTTGGCACTTAAACAAAAAGTATCTCAAAAATCCCCAAATCTCCATTAATGGCACTAGTACATATTATAGTTTTTTTCCAATTAGTGGTTACTAAGTTTCTTGGCTGGAGGGGAAATTCTTTTTATATAAAATTCAATTACCAGCATCCTCCAGAGACCAGCTAATTTTATCATTTCATCATCTTTCATAAGCTAATAGCAATAGAATTTCTGTCTCATTTGCTAAAAGGAGTCTTAGAAATGTACAATTTTGAAAATTTTCATTCTCACTATTCTGTATGTTGAGAAATCACTCAAAAATTTAACTTTTTTTTTCTTAAGGAAGAACCTCAATTTCTTCTCATTTGCATACTAGGTCACTAAATCATTATTTTTCATGAATTTTATATTCTTGTTGTACGGTCTACTGATCAGTCTTGCTGTCAGTCTAATTTAGTTAGTGAGGAAAAAATGAAAACACCTGACCAACCATTTCTAATCCAATTTTTCTTATATTTTAACATCTGCCATACAGGGTATTTTCTTTGATGCTAACTAGGGCTCCATAAGACACATTATCTCACATCAAAAAGCATGAACATATTTGATCAAATCCTTGAGTAGAGACACTTTTAAAGCAATGCTCAGGTAGCATGTGGTAGTAGGTAACAATTCATTATGCAAGAAAAAAGGTGCGTCTTTTACCACTATAGCTTCATGCTAGCAACTAATGTGATTATTTTAATTTTTTTTTTTTTTTGGCAATTAGGGTTAAATGACTTGCCCAGGGTCACATAGCTAGTGAGTGTTATGTGTTTGAGGCCGGATTTGAACTCAGGTCCTCCTGACTTCAGGGCCAGTCCTCTATCCACTGCGCCAATTAGCTGCCCCTAATTTGATTATTTTAATGAGGTTATTTTGATTTATGTGACTTTCCCTCTTAGGTCAACAAAAATAATCCTGATTTCCACATTTCTTCCTCTATTATAAATAGATTTTCATTCAGGCAACATAAATCATGTTTATGATGTATTCCACATATAAAGCCAGAATTCTATCTTCTCTTAAGGAAAAAGGGTAGAAAATAATATGAATATTTAATAGGATTTAATTTAATTTATAATTTAATAGGATTTAATAGGAAATAAATTATAGGAAATAATAGGAAAAAAAATAGAAAGGGTAGAAGTAGAAAAAAAAGAAAAAAGCCAGGCAAGAAAGGTAACTACAGCATGAACCAGATTGGTAGTGGGCTGCACCCTCAAGGGAACCAATACTTTACTGGACCTTGGTGTCAAAAGTATATTGTCCAACTATACCAGCTGGTAACTGAGTTGTCACCGTGTATCAGTTCATGTGTCAACAGATAATACATGATATGACTTATTCTCCTTTTTATTTTTAAAGCATTCACAATAGTTTGTTAAAAATTATCTTTAATATTCTATGACAGCTTGGAAATATGTAAAATCTGTTAGTTGCCTTATAAAAGCGAACTAATTTCTAAATTGACTTTAGGGTTTCTAAGAATAATGAACTAAATTTAGGCACACAACATTGTTTCATTCTAACTTGGAATGGATTTTTTTTGTTTGTATGATGTAATTTTTGAAATTGCTTAAAATTGTTTTTCAAAACTTGTAAGGTTTTTATATAAAATATATTTAAAATACATATCAACATAATTAAAAAGACAAGTATGCACCCAGTTAGTTGTATAATTGAGTGTTGGCAATCGATGACAAAACAAAATGGGTTTCCTAGATTTCTAAAGAATGCAAATAAACTATATCCATACACAGATAGTGAAATTGTAAATGCATACTTAAATAACTGTGTAAATGAAACCCTGGAATGGGTCTTAATGCCTCCCTGCAGAATGCAACACTTTCTATGCTTATTTGTATATATGTTAGGTGTGCAGTAATTGATTTCTCCCAAGCCACAAAGATGGACAATTAATACTGGGCAGACGTTTGAGTTTGAAGAGAAATTTGCTTGGGTGGTAAAGAAAAAACTAGCATACTGGAACATGTGGAAAAAACATCAACATTCTTAAATTTCTGAAATTCATTTCCATTTTCTGATTTTTCCACACTTTAAAAAATGCAATAATTCTGCAGTAACATCCCAAATGATTTTAGCATGCAGTATTTCATTTCAGCCATCCATTTAGCTGTTAGAAAGAGAGTCATCTTTCCATTAACAAGAAGTTTCGGAAAGGAACAAGATGGGCTTCTGTTTGACAGAAATGAGTGCTTCAAGTATGTAAGCAAATTATTAACAGCATTATTAACAAGTATGCAACAGCAGTATAAAAGAACTAGAAAATGCGATTTGTATAAAAGATCAAGTTCCTTAATATATTTTATAGAGATAAATACATTGATTTATACAACTGGTGAAGCCTTCTACTGATTATTATCTTGTTAATGCTGTCTATCATCACTGCTATTGATGTCAACATTTCCTTTTTTTTCTCTTCAAAAACAGAATATTAAAATTTAAAATTCTTGCCCCAAAGTTAACCACATATATAAGGCTAGTTTGTTACTCAAATGTTTTAAATGCATAAAATTCCTGCAAATCAGAATAAATCTTTGCAGTTTGAATGAGCAACATGATAATATTCTGATATAAAAATCACAGCAAAACACTCTTTAGGAAAAAAAAAAACAAAATCAGTAAAAGGAAAAGCCTGTTGTATAAATATGCTATATAATGTGAAAGTGAGACTTCTAACTCACTTCTGAGACAGGACAAATAACCAATTTATCATTTAACAATTTGGAATTAGCATGTATTTTCCTAGTTATAGGATAAAAATATTACTCCAATTTATTATATTAATATAATCTCTTTCATAAAACTGCAACCATTACACTTATCAAAACCTTCTAGAGCACTAATTACCAGTTACCAGAACTGTAAAAAAAATATCTATTCATAAGCTTAATACTTAGAGGTACAGATATAGATATGAATAAACAGTGGTAAACATTAATAGTGCAATCAAACATTAAGGATCACAAACAAAATATATTCTATGTCTTTATCAGCTTGCATGTCAAATACATATACTCATGTATTTTAATGAATAGAAATAGCACTAACTTCCTCTAGATTTTGTTAATTTACTCTGAAATGTAATTCTTACCAAATAGATAATTTACTATGTTTTACACAATACACGCAAGCACACAGACACATACGCACATGCACACATGTGCACACACACACACACACAACATTTATAACTTAGAAAAACAGTATTTTAAAAAAATGTGTTTGGATAGGGGGAACAATGTTAACATTATGGCTTGTTTTTATTTATTTATTTTTTCCCAGTGAGGCTTTGAAAGGAGATTTTTAAAAATTCATTTGAGCATATAAATATAGGTAAATAGAGCATGTTCAACATATGAATGGAATAAAGTTCTTGTTTTATATTGAATGAGATAGTGTTTATATTTGAAATTGATACTAAATTGAGCTTTGATGCATTAGAAGTGACTATAGTGGAATTCCTTTTCCCTAAAGACGGAATATATGATAAACAAAAAAGCTAGAACACAGTTGCCTTTTGCCTCAAATCCTTTGAACTATTACATTTTATATACCCCTTTACATCGAAAAAAATAATTTGGGGGAAAAATAATAAAGCAAGAACAAAAGCAATAGTGATAAGGAGAAAACCAATGTAATGTCCTCTTTGACTATCACAAAGAATAATAATAATCTTGACTTTTTTTTTCAAATTTAGAGGGTATCTTTAAGAAAACTTCATATAATTCAAAGACAGCTAGTACCATCCTATAAGAAGGTTGATAGAAGAGTTAATTACCAGAAATAGGGGGAAAGCACAATTAAAAATATTGTACAAAGAGGAGAAAAATCAGTAGGAAGTTATAGCAAAACAATAAAATTAAATTCTAGACTCTTTCACACATACCACTATCATATCTATAATAGCCCTCCATCCCCACTGCCACTGCGCACGCACATGCATGCACATGTTATATAGCTCTAGTAGAATAAGGAATAGGGAATGACTAAATTCTATGAGAGCTACTTGGGTCATCCTTCAATCAATACACAATCTCTTTGCATTTGAGAAAATTGCAGGGCTGGTTTTTCCTTATCTAATTTATATAATTCATTTTCCTTCCATTTGCATAACCACTGTCTAACATTATAGCTTTATTCTCCATGCATTTTCAAGGTGCATAGGCAAGTTATTCAGGGAGAGGAGACAGGAGCATTTATTAGATTGAGAGATTTTTCTCAGTGCATAATTAGATAGCTACATCCTGTAGCGAATTCACATCTATATTACATGAAAGTTTAAAACACTAACTTCTCAATAAGAAATTGTTCCTCGTATATTTTGAAATCATGTGTAGAATTAATATCAAATAGAATTGTCTAAGTCACAGTCTACATTAAAGTTGTTTTCCTGAACCAACACCTAATTAAAACAGCCTAAAGTAGTTCCACTTAGGCACCAAAATGGTTAGTGCATCTTTGGCAATGGTTTAGTAAATAACCTATATAGAAACACTGATAAGTGAAGGATTTCTTAAACCAAGTGAATTTTGAAAAGACACCTGATTAAAATAACAGACAATAGGATAGATCATATAAGAAATTATGTGACTATGGTTGGGAAGTAGTGAGTTAACTTTCAGAGTACTCTTTCAAGGTACCATTAATTTATGAAGTACTACTTTACAGAATTAAGAGAGCACACTACAAAACAATATATCCTTGTCTAGTTCATAATTTCTTTCTTTGAAGGTCTTACATGTAAAATGGGACTTCAGTTGTGACCACTTTAGACTTCCCAATTTTTATTCAATGCACAATTAATCCTTTCTGAGTACTGCTTTGTGTTCTCAAAGGTGAGGTAAAGCAAGCACAAGTGTATTTAAATTAAAAATAAGGTTACGATGGACTTTTGTTGCCAAAAGATTCATTCCTTTATGAATATTTCATTGGCATAAACATACATTGAATCAAATCAAAAGGTATTGCTGGAAAAAGTATGGAAGTCTGAGCAGAGGTGGTATTGATGTAAGAACACCCTCTAACAAAAGTAATTATTCTCCTAATTTTTATAAACTGGGGCTAAATGACAACATAAACAACAAATTATGACGCCTAAGCATACGTAACTAGAGTTCATGGTAGGCTTGGGGTACATAGAAGCTCAGCACCTCTGATCTACTCCAGTTCCCATAAGACCAATCTTCTGATCACTCACTTGTGGTCACCAAGGACAGGGTTTCAACTAGAGAAGAAATCTCAAGTCACCAGGAGAACAAATGAAGTGGTAAGTGGTAAATGACAAAAGAGTAGAGGAATATGTCTAAAGTTAGCTCTAGTGGCTTAGTTAGGCACAAGAAATGAAATTATTTTAAAATTTTGGTTAGAGCTACTCTGCCCTCTGCTTTAGTCCAAAAGAACAAATGGAAACCAGTCTCTCACTTTGTAAAAGACGGCCCAAGGCAGGGCTTCACAATTCCTTCTGTAGGATCCTCAAGCTCCTGAAGGGGCGGGATTGAGGGAATCAGAGGAAGCTTGTGTCCACCATGGTAGTGGTGGTAACTCAACCAGCTCAGTCCAGGGAAATAAGCTTACCATTCGAGAGCAAACATCTTCCCCTTCCCTCCCCAAACTGCTTTCCAAACTCTACCTGGACAGGTTTCTTTGCCTTCTTTTTTGTACCTTACTAGCTATAGGAATCTGGCTCCCTCATTAAGCTTATGGGAATCCAGAGAGGCCAAGGGATAAAGCCCAGGAATAGCTGTTAGTGTATTGGATTGGGCTAAGGCAGTTTTGCACACAGACAAGGAATATTGCTCTAATTTTATTTTTAAAATTAAATCCCTAATATCAGATATGCTTTTTGGGGATGATTCTTCTAAAAGACAATTGCAGCAAAAATCTTAGTTCCAGTTTTGAAATTCTAGTCAATTGAGATTTTACTGGGTATATATAGAGATCACATAGAGATATCACATATACCACCTAAAATTAAAGGGGTCAATGTTGAGCAAAATTTAAAAATAATTTATTTTAAAACATTAAGATGTTTGTGTATTCTTGGATATATAAAAGCTCAAAAACCTTCCTTTTCTTAAAAGCTAAGTAGAAATGTTTTATTTAGCTTATTTATTTATTTTTCCTAAATGTAGTTCAGACATCCATATTCTCCAAGGTAGCTTTCTCTTTCTCTCTTTTTGGTATAGCATGAGAGGCACCTCTGATATAAGAGTTTGAAGTTTTGGTTCCATCTCTTTTGTTTTGCAAGCTAACAGGAAAATGCTTAGATCATAAAGGAGGGTAGGGAGTATGGAAGGGGTAGAAGCAAGGTTTCTCACGTGCACATGTTAGTGTGGAATCATATAACGCATATTAGACAATGATCAATTCATGCCTAAAAACCAATTTTAGCTTTAAGGCTTAAAATTCCTCCTTTAAATTACTTCTCATGATTCCCTTTTTTTGAATATAGTAAGCAAATATTTTGGTGGAAGTTAAGATATATTCATAAATTAGACATGAAAACATTATGATATAGATATATGATACAACAGAACAGTCTGCTAGCCAAGAACACAGTGGACTTTTTTTTTTATAGACATCCATAGAATGATGAAGGAACCCTACTCTATTAGAGTTTCATGATTTCATCAGCTATACCATGAACACATACTTAACCAGTCTTTACTTTTGAAGAGATTTCATTTTAGTTGCTTTTCTATGAATTATTTTGTCTATGTATTTGGCAAACAAATGTTTAGAAAATATCAATGAAATGGTATCTCAAGATTCCATCTGGGTTAAATTGTTGCTTTTCTTCAATATTTATTAGGTAGTCCCAAGGTACAATATGGAAACAGTCAGCACTGGGTTAATACCCTACCTGCTTTTGTCATATAGAAGATGGTTATAAATACCAAAGCTAAATATTTTTAAATGTCTGAAAAAATATTTTACAAGAAATGTGTGTGATAAATATACCAAAGTTATGTTATACATCCAAGAAGGAACATGAAAGAATTTTTCAGTTTAAATGAACTATGAGAAACTTCTGATGGAGCTTTTCATCTGGGGAGTCAGGTACTAGTTTTATTATACAATGGGCCTTAATAAGATGAGAGAAATTTCTTAACTGATATACCTACTGCATATGATTTACTGAAAGAAAACTAGCTTACATAAAATGTACATTGGTGTTGAATATGGCACAAACACAATGTATTCACGTCTCCAAGTTCTTAACCACAGGATGTTTAGATAAAATAAAACACTAAACAATAGGAAAAAAACAACAAAAAATATACTTGGGGAGTAATAAATTAAATTCTTTTAAAACTAATATTGAGGTTGTTCAAGTGTTAAAAGTACTAGATGTGTCATGCAACAAAAAGAAAGTCAGTTCAGGCAGGAACATCGTGCATTGTAATTTGTACCCACAGTATTTGTGGAGTTAACTATATTCCCTTGACCACTGAATTCTGGGCTCCTGAGGCAATATCAATCTCACGTGCAAAACCACAAGACTTTAATAGCACTCCTCTGAATAGAGATTCCAAGAAAGAAGCTCTGCCTCAGATCTGTCAAAGTGAAACCTGTCTCCACATAATGATATGTTGTTGCATTGTAGGAAAGCCACATTAGGCCAGGATTAAGGAAATTCTCCACTTCACATCTCCATTTTTCAGACACTGTAGTTTACTGTGCTCCTAGATTTTCTTCAATATGTGCACATTGAACATGCCAGGTCCACACAATAAGAAAATGGCTTCACGGAATGCACTATTTTTTTTTTTTGGCACGAAATCTTTTTTTTTTTTAACACCTCCAACCAAGCTTTTCATCCACAATATAAATAAACCCACCTACATGGGGTGCACTAGTGCTTATTTATCCACACAGTAAACTACAAGGACAGCAAATTGCCTCTGATAATTTTGCATTTACTAATAATTCTCCCTCTTTCAAGAAGTAGCACCAGTAGAATTACACCTCAGACAGCAGAGTGCTCTTTCCTAGCTCTTTAATTCCCTGAAGAATTCGCTTCATATGACCCACTTTCGTTATCCCCAGATCCTACAAAAAAAAAAAAGAAAGAGAGAGAGAAAGAAAGAGAGAAAGAAGAAAGTTTATTGACAGGAGAAAACTTACAGTGAAACATTCAATTTGGTGAGCAACAAGACTGGACCAACACTGAATCTGATGAGTTCTACGTTTAATGGTTCTGAATGTGGAATTAGCAAGAAGAAAGAAAAGGATTTACAAAATGAATATTTTACCTAACTCACTGTGAAATCAGCAACCTGTGACTGATCTTCTGAAGAAAATACCTACAGAAGCTTCGCATTAATTCTTTAACAACTCTGTTGGCAGATTTTCAAGATTCCAGGTATGGCTTAATTTCTCCTTTCTAATAACAGGGATCTCTATGAGGGAATGATGTACGCTGTTGACTCTGATGCATCTATAGCCTCATACATTTTTGCAGAAGCTCAAGTTCTATGCTTCAAAAGTGAGGCAAAACAGTGTGAAAAACAGACACCAATTTCTGTAACTCTTCCTAAATGTACATGGAGAAATAATCTTTGGCGGTAACCTTTGATTACATACAAAAATAAGTTTGATTGCTGTATCAGTGACTACAAATGACTATAGAGTGTAAATAAGTATTTCTACTCATCCTAGGAAAGAACTTTTAATGCTGGGCTTTTGACTATTTCCTCAAACTCCTCATTTCTCAATATGTTTTTTAATATCAGATATCAATGTTGAACTTTCATAAATGTGTGATTGCTGCTGATTCAAGATAGGCATAATTTCCCATATCTGAAATACTACCACACCAGAAGCTGCCCATGTTGATGAAACCATGTTTTCTCTTTGAGAATGTGAAAACCTATTGTACTAGATTTAATCAATCAATCAATAATGAGTGATTGATGTTTTCTTCTTGAGAAAGCAGATACTTTTTTATACTTGGTTAATCCTCATATATTACTCTGTGTTATAATGAGCTATGTTTTCTCAATAAAGGTTATACTGAACTGCTTACCTAAATTTCCTTCCTATAGCTGAAGTCCACCTAATGTGAACTTCCCTCAGTGGACTCCCGTTGAGCTATATACAACCCATGAAGACTTTCTTTCTTTCTATCTATCTATCTATACATATATACACACAAATATACATACATATATGTACTATATATATATGGTTTTTATCTTAATTCTTAGCTCTTAGAGTAACCATATGCAACCTTCCAAGTTATGGTACTTCTTTGTAAGAAATAATTCCAAACATTTTGTTAATGTTTAAAATGAGACAACCACTTAGCAAATTAGAAAGTCACTGAAATGACTTAAAAACCAATGGCTTCAGGCAGCATGCAAAGCAATTTAAGTAAGGTTAAAAAGAAATACAAAGTCATTTGTCCAAATAGAATGAATACAGGAATACTCCAAATTTCTACCTGATTCTCTAAAAATCATAGCCTGATCCATTCTTTAAAACTCCTGAAATATTATAACACTTACCTTGCAGCCATATTTTTTAAAAGTATCAATAAACCCATAAAAAATTCATGAATCTTTTTTTATATTGCAATAGAGATACTTCTGATGGCCTTGAGCATTTCCAATAAATGTTACTATTTTCAAATATCTACAGCTATTTTCAAGCTTGAGATCAATTACAGATCAGTTCCTATAAAACTTTTTTAGTATGTAATTGACCCATCAAAAAAATTTTAAAATGTTTGCTTTGCAGATCTCCATATATATATATGTTATTTTCTTTAGAGGTAGCACATAGCATTAACTGATGGAGACAGTACTAGACTCAGAAAATGTTGGGTTCAGATCCTACAGCTAAGTGACTTCAGAAAAGCCATCTCATGTCTCAGTGCCTAAGCTAACTCTCTCAAACTTATCTACTAAGGCAGCTTGGTGGGGGAAGCTACCACATCAGAAGCTCCTCATATTGATGAAATCACATATTTTCTTTTTCATAATATGGATACCTTTTACACTGTGTGTGTTAACACTCTTATACAGTATTATGTGGTAGCTGAGTTTTCTCAATAATAGTTGTACAGACTGATTACTGTATTTCCTTTGCTATAGTTGGAGTCCATTATAATTTGACCTTCTGTCAGTGGACCGGTTGAACTATGTAGACTGCTTATCAAACTTCTCACATTTTCCTTAGCTCTGTACCATGGTTTCCTTATTCATTTCACTGGAGGTATGTTCTTAAGACAAGACAAGAACTGCAGGTCCAGCACCATTGCTTCCCTCTTTCTTCAAACGGTTTCACTTGTGGAATCATTCTTGTTGATAGCAGTAACTATCAATACTGTGGCAAGTGCATGAGGCAGAGATGGATTTTGCTTACAGTGCTTGCCAGATTTTTATATCTTCCAATGAGAAAAATCCCAGAGCACAAATGTTGATGTCAAGCCCAGAAAAAGTCAATAAAATTCCACTTAACACTTAGTTATCCTTCATTTAGCACTCATCATGCTATTGACAGCTACCCAGAAAGTACAATTTGATAGTTACTGTTTACCTGCCTTATCACTATTATACCTAGAGAATAATGCTTCTAATACTTTAATTAGTTGGATTAATTACACTCTGGAAGACTGTGAACCTTACAATTTTCTTCTTCCTTAAGGTCAGCTTGTCATCTTCAAGAAGAAAATAAAATGTTAGTATGATTTAACAGACATGTATTAGCTACTGCTTAGCACTTTATTTCCTAGAACTCTTAAATTGATTTTCTTAAACTGACTTTAGAAATAAAACAAAAATCTTTCAAAGGTTCTCTTGGACTAAGGGACTGACATCCTTGGGATCCTCAGGTTACATTTAGACCACATATTTTCCTACCATTCAGTTCCCAAATCTAATAGGAACCTAAGCACTTAAGGAGTATAAATGATACCTAATTTCCACTAGACAGTGCCAAATGAATCTCAAAATAGATGGCTTCAAAAACATTTCTCAGCACTGTATCATTTAAGACAGGATTATTTGAAGTATTTCCTGTTCTTGTGAACTGAGCTTATGGAAACCATTATAGCTAAAACTGATTTAGACTTCTTTCTATGAGACTTACATAAGGATACACTATTATGTTATTGTCACAGGGTTACTAGGAGGATCAAATAACATCACGTATGTAAAGCACTGTATAAATGTTAGATATTATCATCCTCTTAGAAACTAATTAACATGTATATAGATGCTAAAATGACCATGCTTTTTGAAAATTTTCCTGTATTTAAAGAGCCTTTATAACAAGCATAACTAAAATCACTGATTTTTGAAAGTTGGAAAGGATTTAGATGGCATCTAGCCCATCTCCTTAAATGTATGGATAAAGCAACTGTGGCTGAGAGAGATTATATGCCCATAGACATGTAGTAGCAGAGCTGAGGCTAGAATTCAGTTCTCCTTAGTCTCAGGCCTAGTCTTTTCCATTCTGCCTTGCTGTCTTCCAAATGAACACTGTTTTCCTCACTTACTTTCCTCTTTCTCCCTTAATTTTGAGAAGGAAATATAGTTTTGCTTCTCTCCTTTCCAACCAACAGCTATTAGCAAGAACAGACAAAATCTCCAAAGCACTCATTCCCATATAATTTGGACCCCTCTGCATTTTGGTGTCATGTCTTTTCCTCCTACTTGTCTGACCTCTTCTTAGTCTCCTTTGCTAGATTTTTGTATCATACCCATTAACTGTTGGTATGCCACCAAAGTTCTCTCCAGAGTCCCTTTCTCTCTTCTCTATGCTGTCACTTGGTAATCTTATTAGTTCAGTTATCATCACTACTTAGATGACTCCCAGATAGATCAATTGATCTAATATATACATATACATTCACATACATATATACATACATACATGCACGCATACATAATATATACATACACACATGCATACAGGTCCATATTACCAGCTGCTTATTAGACATTTAAAACTGGATGTTCCATAAGCATCTCAAATAACACATCAACAACGCAGAGAGGTGGTGCAGTAGATAGGATAAAGTGCTGGACCTGGAGTCAGAAAGAACTGAGTTTAGATCTGGTCTCAAGCATTTACTGGCTGTGTGACCCTTCACAAGTTACTTAACCTCTTCTACATAGCTGCCAAAGTGATTTTCTTAAAGTGTAGGTGAGACCATTTCAGCCCTTCTACTCAATAAACTCCCTATTGCATCCAGGATCTAATAATAACTCTTTTGTCAGGCATTTAAGGCCCTTAACAACCCTTTCCTTTCATACTTTTCTGGTATCTTGCACGTTGCCCCCCTCTACATACTCCACAATTTAGCCATACTGACCTACTTGCCATAGTCCTCACACACAATGCTGCATCCTCCATCTCTATGCCTTTCCACTAGCTGTCCCCCACATCTAGCCTAATCTCCCTTCTCACCTTGCCTTCTTAGAACCCCCAGATTTCTTCAAGCCCCTGCTGAAACACCACCTTTTGCAAGACACTTTTCCTGATTTCCTCTAACATGTTAGAGATGTTAGTTCCTATCAAAAGTTACCTTTCATCTACTCTGTATGTATCGTGTTAGGTATCCATTTATATGCATTGTTTCTCTCATTCAATTTTAAGCACCTTGAGGGCAAGGGTCATTTCTATTTTCCTTTTATCTTCCACAGCATTTAGCAGGGTGTCTGGCATGTAGTACGTGCTTAATAAATGCTTGTGGGTTGATTGATTATTGGACATAAATATATTGATGGAATCCTTAAATTCTAGTCCCAAAATTCTGGGCATCTGGGATATCTCCAGAATGAAGGAAAAATCACAAAATGCTATATCAAAATAAATAAAACTAAGCTCATTTTCATAACAAATATTTACCATGTACATCATTCTAACAAATGATTTCCTATGTAATATTTTGTGGGAAAATAATTAACAACATAGAAATGTTCTCAAGTACCCTTATATAAAGTCAGAAACTTCAGTGATAGTACAGAAAAAGAAAGATATACAGAAAAAGATATCCTTATCCTGATACTATCTCACATAATATATTGAATTTTTTTCATATATGAGGGAGAGAGAGACATGAAAGTTTGGCAGAACACAATCTTGTAAAATGGTTTTCTAAGAACTAGATAAGAACAATCAAAGAGGTATTACATATGTTTAACGAGCCCCTTTTGTTGAAAGTAAATGTAAAAATTCCTAACCCTTGTTCACACCTCTGGCTATAATTAACAATTCTTCCAAGACTCAGGTCTAGAGGGTACAACCATTGCCTACAGTCACACCAACCAGCCAGGAAAGGGTAATCATTCTGAAGCAGCAGGTTTTGCTGCTGGCAGAACAATATACATTTAACTCTTTCCACTATTATTGTACTTCAGAATTAAATTATCCAGGGAAAAAGAAAATTCTATATAAAACTTTTAAAGTCTAATTTCCTTTCATAGTGATAAGACAAATTTAGCAATCCCAGGGAATGATGAAGATCTATATTTCCTTTTTGAACACTTTTACTAGCACATTTGGCAGGTTCTCCTAATGTCCGTATAAGCAAAGGTATCACTCCATTATCAAGATACAGTGAAGGCAGAGTTGTGATTTCACCATGCAGTTGATTTTAAGATGCATTGCATCTAAAGGTACTGACCATTTGTAATTCTTAATGCCAACATAAGCAATGTACACTGTTACAACATGCAAGGAGACTTTTTTTCTTACTTGTCTATCACTCAAGCTAGAAAAAAATAATAGCTAATTATCATTAGATCACTTGTAATGAGAAATGTAACCTTATGCTCACTAGTTGTGGGCAAATCATTTAACTGTTATACAAATATAAGCTTTTAAGAATTATTAGCAATGATAAGCATACTGAACCTTATTTTCCTCCATCTGCAAAGCAAAAATAATATTTTTCCTATCTACTTCTAAGAGTTATGATAATCAAATGAGATGATGTATATAAAGTACATTGCAAAACTCAGTGTCATGTGAATGTAAGAATAAGAAAAGAACAACTTAAATTTTTAGACACTTTCTTCTCACACAAATCTAAAATAATTTGGATGTTTCCAATGCTAGTTCTTAGTTGAATAGTGTTTTTCTGCAAACTGAAATATAACTGTTATCTATCCCTATCACTTTTGACAACTTAGTTCCATGTTGTTTTCTTTAAAAATGATCATAATTTTGATTTAGCTTGTTAAAGAAAAAATGACTTTGTAAGTAATTAACTGATAGGAAATTTGAATTTATTAACATGACTCAATAAAATATCAGCTTTGCTCTCAGATAAATAGGATCTGTACATGGCTGTTGTTCTAACTCTTACCCATTAAGTCCTTATGTATACTTACTAAAATACTTAATGACTATGAGCAAAATTTCAGCTCTTGACCTTACATGAGAAGCCTTTAAGATCTTTTACCAGCAGCTGTCACCTTCCAAACTGATCCCATGCAATAAGCTCAAGCAGGTAAGAGTGCAGTCATAGCTGCTGCTGGTGCTAAGGGAAATGATTATGTTCACTGAGCCCCAGCTACATTATCATTCTGTGTGAAGCATTTGACAAGAAAATATTGCTGATATCCTCAGCTTCAAGTACAGTGCAACACAGAAAGAGCTCAGGCCACAGGAAGGTGTGGTTTAGTTTATTGCATATTTGCACAAAGTAAGCCAAGCTACAAGCACATAACAAAAGGCGAACAGAGAAGAAAGGAGTTAAGGTTTAAGAAAAATCTTAAGAGCAGAAAAGTAGCACAAAGGAAATACCTTAAGATCTCGCCTTTCCAGGTGCAAAAGCTCAGCCCCTCGGATGTCATGGCGGATGAAGATTTCTGTGTACTCTCCCAAATTGAGCTGATCCAGCCAAGCAGCAACTTCATCTGTGCCCCACTTTTGAACTACCAAAGTTAAGAGCAAAACCCCCTTAATTTCTACATGCTCAAAGCATTACAAGCAAAGGATGGCAAAAGAGAGAGGAGAACAGAGTAGAACTGCAAGAGCTAGCCAAGGAAAAGGCTAAAGGTATCATTTCCACAAAACTGGACAATTTCCTGGGTTTTGTTTTTTCCATGCAGGTTACAGATTAGCAGTAAATATGAGAAAATATCTATCCAAAGACAGGGTTCATTGCCTTGCAGCCGTGCTTTTAGCTTTAGTCCAATTTCCTCATTAACACTGCCCAAACTACAAGAGATGTATCAAAACTTTACTTTTTTACCATTAGGATCAGTGATGCAAGGGCCAAATGAGTACTGATTACTTCTTAATGACCATTTATAAGCTCTATTACCAGTAGAAGTGAGCTACAAGTTCTAATTAGAATATAAAATCTGATACGGGGGTTTCAATTTTACAGAAACTTTGTTCTGATTATAGTCTTGTTGAATTCAAGTCTCTTCCTCTTACTGATTTCTCTAGTATCCTTAATTAAAGTAGCCAATACTCTGTTAAATCAGTTTAATAGGCCATTTAAAAGCTTTATCAGCACTACACTCTGAGGTTAGTCATGTTATATTATTGTTTATTACAGGATGATCATTCTCTTGTATATTTTATTAAACATTGGTTAGCTTCAGATTAACCTACTCATGTGCCATGTTGTGTTTTTTTAATTAGTTCTTAGACAACTGTTTTATAAACCTCATCATTAAGATTTTATGAGCTTTTTTGAGTAAGATGGGTAATTCAAATAGGTAATGAATGTGTTTGGTTGTAAAAAGGCAGCTACTACCAGAAAGGTCAGCTCTTGTTTGTACTTTAGGCATATAATGTCATTAGGTTCGATCTCCAGGGATGAATGAAAGGAAAACTGGAAAGAGAACAGCAAAGAGATTGTTTAATCTTTATTTTACAAACACAGGTATTACTGTAGATTGCCATCGGGTGTGTGTGTGTGTGTGTGTGTGTGTGTGTGTGTGTGTGTGTGTGTGTTGGGATGGGGAAACAGCAGAGTAAGATTCTATACTTGAGAGGAAAAAGAATGTATGGCTATTAGGGAAACATACTTAGTAGGTTAAAGGAGCAGATGAAAGCTGCTATACTCCATTAAAGGACTCTAGAGTGTGTGTCTAGACTTCCCTTTGAAGTGGAAAGACAAGTTACATACCTGTATCTTAGACTGCTGTTTCGGAGAATAAAGAACCATCCAAATACAAATACACTAACATCCACCAAGCAAAGTACAAGTCAAAAAAGTAGTTACCTTATTTCCTTACACAGCTAATAAATGTGGATGCCCACTGAATTCTTTCTACATATTTTAAGTGCAACATTATTTTCATCAGATCTGTTACAGTGAGAATATGCTTTTGCTGTCACATGGAGCACCTACCAGGCAATGGGCTCGGCTTCAGCTTCTGGACTTTCTCCTTCTTAAATTTGGGCACAATGCGAAACACAGTGCTTTTGTTTCTTTTTGTATAATCCAAAGGAGGATCCTGTTTGAAACAGATTTTAAAATGAACCACTTCTATAATATTTTAGGAAGAGAATCTCACTGATACAATAAAGACAATCCTTGGATATTTCTTCTGTGTCAACATTATGAAATGAGGGTAACTTTAAGAAATTTTCATTATCCAGTGGTTGATTCAAAACATGTTTACATTCCTTGGCTATCTCTGTATAAGGACTTTTTAATTCTTGTGCAGAAACAGGGCAGCTGGAAGTCAAAATTCATAAGTTTGCCCTGGTCCATGGAATGAAAAAAATCACGATTATTCTGAACTGTTTTCTCTGTTTTATATCTTTCTTTTTTTTATGTGAAAAGAACAAAGTTCATTTAGAAATGAATCAAACTTCACCAACCTCATCATCATTTGAATGTAGGACACAATAAAGCCATGGAATCTCTGCTAACTTCTGCAATTCCACCTCCACACCATGTAAAGCATTGGATACCAGTTCTTCATGCGGAGATTCCAACTGCTATTTACCAGAGGATTAAAAATATTCCTTTATCAACCTCAGAGGAAATACTTTGAAAGTAACTTTGTACAACTTTTATTAATCTAGTTAGCAACAAAAAAAAAATGTTTTTTTTTTCTAACTCACCCTATGAAACATAATATCCTTTCCACCCTTGCCCTAATCTCTGCTTCCCAATGATATCAGCAGCAGCTGGTGTACCTTTAGAAACCTCACAGGGTAAATGTGCTGCTTTTTGACATTTCTATTCATGTGGATTGTTATTGGGTTGTTTTCTTTCTTTACATGAATAGATAGGAAATTACTCTTTCTTAGACTGGCTAGACTATGTAAAATAAACATAATTCTTAAATAAGCAGCATAAAGGTCATCATGGTTACAGAAAATAATGATCAAGGACTTGCCTTATGAAAACTGTTTGGCATTGATACCTTCTGGCAGACTTCATACAGCAAGTGTAAGAAAAATAAGCATAAGACACAGAAATGTCTAGAGCAAAATTGGGGAGACTAAGGTGAAACAGATAAGGTGAGATATAACTAGTCAAGTGATAGATTAAAATGAGCAAAAGAAGTAAATCTGGATTCTATAAAAAGTAGACAACCACCTTTTAATCATTTGCTATTCCCAAGGCTCTTGGATTTAGAGTCCTAGACTACCTCCAAAATGGTTTAAAGGGAAGTGGTGGTAGCGTTTTGGATTGTCTGGAACATATTGCTTCCTGTATCTCCCTCAGGGTGCCTTGCTTCAGCTAGCCTGGCTTGTCTGCCCCATGAGTGATAGTTGGTTGGTAGTTGGGGGGGATGACTGGCCCCTTCTCCACAGGAACTGATTCTACAAATGACACTTGTGAGGACTAGACTAGAAACAGGACCAGTGAGTGGATAAAGGGGCATGCCTGGAATCAGGAAAACTTCAGTTAAAGCCCTGCTCCTGACCCATACCATGTGACCCTGGGCAAATCATTTAATCTCCTAGGGAAATCCTTTAAAAGTATGAAGTTATGTATGAGCTGCTAACCTGTAATAGTGAAAAGAATTTCCATATTGAGAGTTCCCTAAACAAATGAAATCACTGGTCTGGACCAAAAAAACAAACAAACAAAAAAAAACAACCCAAGCCAAACCAAAACAAAACTTAACCAAAAAACTCCCCAAATGAACAAAACATTGTATATGCCAAGATGAAATGAGAGACAATCTCTGCTTTCAGCCTAATTGGGGGCAGGGGATAGTACTTGAATAAAACAACGTAGTCATCATCTTTTTCCTGTGACACAGGCAAGACACATGATATCAGTCAAAAGCAGGACTTTAACTGAAGTTTTCCTGATTCCAAGGCTTGCCCCTGCCCCTTTATCCACTATTCACTTTCTGCCTTGCACATGACAGGTACTAAGTAAATGTTTGCTGAATTATCACAACAGGATTGGGATGAGAGGTTGGTCATTTTGAACTAATTACACCAGTAAAACTGACAATGCATGGAGCTGATAACCATTACCACTGAATTACCCATGAGGCAGCATGAACCTCAACCCCAAGATGCTCACCATAATAAACTGTTTTAATACACTAAGTTTTCAGAAACATGAACTACTCAAGAATCTATACCTATCATTAGACCTCTAGATTAGGAGAATAAAAATACAGAAAAAGCAATGTTTTCTAGTACACTTTGCCTGCTGGAAAGTTTTAGAAACTGTTAGTTCTAATATCTCCCCCATACAAATCTTCATTCTAGTAATTGGGACCAAAGCCACATTTGACTGAAGTTGCAAGAAGTCACTGCCAGTCATTGCTAAGAATGGGTGATAAGGCTTCACAGCTGAGAAGGAGAGAATGCCAGGTGGCACAGAATTCCATTTTGTCACTGCCAGTCATGTTTACCAAGAACAGGACTGTTCCAGCTTCTGCAGTATGGTGGCTTTACAACCTTGCACAGTGATTCCAAAAGAAAATGCCTGTGCACACACATCTACACGAAGGCAAGGGAATGAGAAAGAAATGCCATCCTATCATGAGGACTGGCCCCAGGCTAGTTTCCTCTTATCTTAGCACTTAGGTTCCTTAGAGAACTCATCTTCCTTGCTTCCTTCCCTGTTCCCCTCACTTCCTTTCTTCCTTTTTCCTTCCTTCCTTCCATCATCTCTATCTATCCATCATCTATGTAGCTATGTATCAATCTAAATATCTGTGTGTGCAGGTGTGAGAGCGTGTGTCCGTGAGTGCATGTGTATGTGTATGTGTATATCTGTCTCTACAGAGACTGTCTTGCTTCTGTATACTTATATCCCCAGTGCCTGGCACAATGCCTTACAAACATTTAATAAGTGCTTTATGGCTGTCTATGTCTATCTGTCTATATATCTGTTATCTATTTCTAGCTATCTATGATATCTATCTGGAGTTAATTGTTAGTTATACTCATTCAGTAAATATTTATTAAGCACCTACTATTTGTACTGTACTGTGCTCAGCTGCTAAGGAAGATAAGGGATTGAGATTCATAGACTGTTGGTTCTACACTGGACCTTAACTACATCCCCAGGAAGAAATCTGGGATTGAGGTTCTTAACCTAGAGTCCATGAACTTGTTTAAAAAAATTTTTTGTAATTGCATTTCAATATAATTGGTTTCCTTTGTAAGCCTACGTATTTTAAAACATTATTCTGAGGAGGGGGCCATAGGCTTCAACAGACTGTCAAAGGGGTCCGTGACGAAAAAAAAAAAAGCTTAAGCAAGAAGCCCTGTCTTAGGAAACCAAGACCACATGTCCAACAAAATTCAGCACTCCACAGTTCTTCTGGCACTATGCTTACGTAGCCTAAAGAATAACCTGTGCTTGAATATTTTACCTCTGGTCAAGACTAACCGTGTTACACATTTGCCCCCTTCTGGGCAAATAGATATTATGTCATTTATGTGTTTACTGTTAATTCGGCGAACAATAACTTGGTCTTCCAGGGGAACTGTTTCTGGGGAAACACTGGCAAGAGAAGGCTTATGTATTCTCAGCGAACACTCTGCAATTCAATCTACAATATAGTCAGGGCACAGCCTCTGGGGCATATTTTTCTTGTTTTTACATACGAATGATTTACATTCACTAGAAGAAAGAACTTAGAAAAAGAGACAAGAAACACCTAAACCTCAGGAGCAAAGGTTCATCAGTGAATCTGAGGCCTTCAAATGAATCCCCTCATCAATGCCCTAATATCAAACACTTCTTTCCCTTTCCTTACCAAAGGAACTCTCCCAATTAGTAGAGACTCCGTTTCATTATTTAGTGCCTTCACATTGACAGCTATTTCGATGGCAGTGTCTCTGGTAAGACTCTGGAAAAGAAGAACGTCATAGAGATAAGTGTTACTGAATTAAATTGTGATTCAATCATCAGTAATCAGAAAAATACTCAGATTCTTAGTTAAATTGGCCTTGTAATTTTCCAAAGTCATTTGAATTACCAGGATTTTTTAGAATTTGCAAATCGTCTCATCACATTTGCCTCTTTCTTCTGTATCTTATATCCACGGGCTAAAAGAATGCAAACATCTAGGGGGCAGCTAGGTGGTGCAGTGGATAGAGCACTGGCCCCAGAGTCAGGAGGACCTGAGTTCAAATGTGGCCTCAGACACATAACACTTACTAGCTGTGTGACCTTAGGCAAGTCACTTAACCCCATTGCCTAGCCAAAAAAAAAAAAAAAGAATGCAAACATCTGCCTCCAGTAAACATACTCAGTTCCCCACTTCTAAAAACACGTTCTCTTGAAAACCCAAAACAAATATAAAGAAAGATAGAGTTAACTAAATTCTCACCTGATTCTTATTCAGGTTTCTTTTAAGCCCTGAACATGGGGCCAAATTCTTGTTTTCAAGTCTTATTTAAGTAACTTATTTAAAAGCATGGCAGAATGAGTAGAAGGCTGGTGTAGGAATCAAGAAAACCCAGGTTCACCGCCTGCCTTTGATACATACTTGTTATATAACAGTAGGTAAGTCACTTAATCTCTGAGTGTTCTAGGTAACTCTCTAAGATGGAGTTACTTATATTAATAAAATCATGGGTAAAAGAAAAAAAAGAAAGATAAGTAACTTCAACTGGAGGAAACAATAATAATAAACTGATATTTACATAATTCTTTAAGGTTTGTAATGTACTTGAAATAATGCAGTGCAATGCATTATTTCATTTAACCTCGCAATAACTCTGTCAGGTGTGTGCTACAACCATTATGAGGAGATGAAGAAACTGAGGCTCAGAAAGTTAAATGACTTGGCTGAAGTCCCACAGCTGTTGGCAAGGGGAGCTAAGGATTGGGAAAGGGGAAGCCACTGTGATTCAGTCACTGGAAACCCATGAAATAAGAATTTGGGCAGCAACAAAATATGCATTAATGTAGATAGTGCCATGCTGAGGCTAACAAGTCAAAGCTGTGTTGAGCTTGAAGGTTAAAAGGAATTGTTAACCTTAAAAGTGTTAAGGATCTTGTGTTAAGTTTCACCTGTACCATGGAGGGGGGGGAAGGAAGGGAGAGGTTTCCCAATAGAGAAATGGAATCATTCAGACATCTGGACAAAAGAGAGACCCACAAGGAAAAAATGGTTACTTCAGAGACCATAGACAAGACCTAGACAACTGAAAAAGGAAACAGGTCAATCTGGGGGGGAGAAAAAAAAAAAAAAAATCACCCAAGTGCTGAGTCAGCAGCCCTTAGCCTTGCCAAGCTGAATTCAGTGCTGACAGTGATGTACAAGCACACTTATGTTGTTGTCCTGGTAATAAAAGCCAGTCATGAACCAGGCCTACCTGAGCCATGACAACTGTGATAAACAATAAGGGTAAAACTTCTTGGAGGGTGGAATTAGTGAAGTTTTGGGAGAGATGAAGGATGATGATGCCTAGAAGTGTCACGGGTGGGTCAGGGAAACAGAAAAGGTTAAAACAAATATATGCACTATAGTCTTGTAAGGAGGGGATTCAGGATGTATATACACACAAGTATGTATGTGTGCACATGTATATATACACATATATACATATGTGTGTGTGTGTGTTTTCTCATAGCTATGCTTGCTAATAAAGTTCTCAGATAAGATCTAGGTTCCTTTACTTTACTCTTAATGACCTTGGTGCCATGGTAAGGGGGAAGGAGAAAGTCAATACAGCTAGTAAAGTGGAATTTAAACTCAGGCCTTCCAGACTCTAAAGAGAGCAATCTGTCCAGTATGACAAAAGAATGAAATCTTCTTATGATTTATTTTTACAATTCATTCAGAATAGTATCATCTTTCTAGAGGAGTTACATTTTAACAAACAAAAGCATTTTATCCATTTGAATAAAAGGCTATATATTTTGAAATTATAAAAAGTAACTATTTTGAACTTAATATTTAAAAATTAAACAAGAAAACTTTCAGCCTACAGCTTTGAGAAGTCCTTGATTCAAATGCTTAGGGAATAAAACCTGGAATTTTATTCATGTGGAATCATAGGGAAAATAGGGAAGTATGGAAAAAGAAGTAGAGAGAATTTCTGGAGGGAGAGAAGAAAGGAAGGAATGGGAAGAAGGGAAATATGTGAAAGGTCACATTTAAAGGGTGAACTATCAGAAAAGGAAATGGCAAACCACTCTAGTATCTTTGCCAGGATAACCGCAAATGGGGTCATGAGGAGTCGGACGTGACTGAACGATTGAACAACAACAAAATTATAGAGCGATACCAAAAATGGAATACAAAGTACAATGGAAAGAAAGAAAATGGGCCAGAAATGAAGCCAAATACATCAATACAAATCACACATTTCTCTTAAGATCCTGGCCATTCTTAAACATGTTTTATTCTTTAGCTATCAATAATGACCCTAATACACTGGAAAACACAGTGAACTGAAATCTAAATAAAAGATGAGGTTTCGTTTAACCTTAAGAACTAGTTCCTTACCTCAGGAAACCTTGGGTTGGCTTTGTTCAGGGCATGGGAACATGCATTCACAGCATGAGCTAATTCTTGCTCCAAAAGACTGTGAACTTTTGCTGCTTCACAGATTCTATAAACAAAACAGAATTTTAGCAGCCTGCCTTTCAGAGGATTACTACTATGGAGTTGTTGTGGGATCAGGATGGGGAGACATGTTAGAGTGTGGAAAATGTGGAAAATAGTCAAGTATTTCAATAAATTAAGCAAAACAATTTGCTTTTAAGTCAAAATGCATCCATTATGAAAAAAGAAATGCCTGTTTACCCATGGGTTTTAGCCTAAATTCTACTGCAATAAGCACCTTCATAACAAAAAACATTTATACAAAAAATGTCAAGGCTTAATCAATGACTTACTTTTTCAACAATTATTTGATGTAACATAAATTCATTAACTCTTCCTTTATTATTGGAGAATCTAACTGTTGTACCACAAAACCTTAAGTGTTAAAACTTTATTTTCACCACTTTTGGTGGAAACATTTCTCAAATTTAATGTGGACAACAATAATTTGGTTGCAAAAAATAGGTTACAGGACATTAGTGACAAAAGATATGTTTAGAAAGGGAGACAAGAGAGTCGTTATTAATGAAAATAATACTAAGATCTAGCATGTACATAATGCTTTAAGATTTGCAAATATGTGAACATATTTTACATGCTATCTATGTTGTTTCCTGCTATAAATGCAAATTCCTTCAGAACAGGGACTATTTCATTTTTATCATATTAGACTTTGTCCATAGCTAAGCACAATCCTTGACACCTAGTACAATAGACGCTTAATAAACGTTTGTTGATCAGTTGGTCAAACTCAGTCAGTTTGCTAGTGCTTACCGAGAAATGAGTTCTTCTGCAGCCTGTGAACAGAGCTGCATCTGTGTAACTTCCTCTTCTGTGGCTAAATCAATGGCTTGTTGTGGATACAACTGAGGTCGGGGGGGCACCTTAGAAGCATCATACTTTTGTTTGTCTTCCCAAGATTTGAGGGTGTTTTCAAAAGCCTATTGAATTCAACATATAGTGAGTTATTAGCTTATTGTGTTGCAACCAAATTAAATAAGGATCTGCAGAGATTACATTAATGTTGCATGAAAGCAATCTTTTCCCAATTAAACCTTATATTATATCCAATGAAAAATGTAAGAAATATATCTTTTCATTTTGCTATAAAAACAAAACCAATTATATATATACATATATGTATATATGTTAGTTATAGCATTTAATAAAAATATACAATAGAATACAAATTATTATATAGTATGTACAATTATATATAAACATATACCTGTATCTGTTATATAGGTATATGTATAATTGTTTTTCTTTTGTAGCAAAATGAAAACATATATATATGTGTGACTTAACTGACCTAGCACTGAAATGGCAAAGTGCCTGAATTTTGATTTTTAATCTCTAAGTGACAATAAATATGGGCTGAGAATGAAGTCTAATTTTTTTTTATGTTTTAAGTGTTTAATCTTAGAATTAGTGAGTCCATGAGTTAATCATAAGCACATGAGCTTATCAAGCACATGAAACTCATTTGAGTTTCTAATATTAGAAGAAATCCTAGTCTTTCCTTTATTTTCTATTTTCCAGAATGAGTCAAGTTAGCAAAAGGCTTTATAGCAAACTAAACACAGGCAGCAAAATGGTTCCTGTTACATACTCTGTCTCTCGTTAACATCTGAGCTCTGTTTTTGTGCACGATTTTAATAATCCCCGGAGGCTGGATCCATGCCTCTCCATCTACTTGTACTGGCACCCCCTCATCTCCAAGTATGGTGATCTTTACGGACCGACACTGAAATAAAACAAAGACATTATTTTATGGCACAAATAGACCTGGATAATAGTCCACCCGCACTCAGCTCTATTTTAAAGGCTGTGACATTTAGCCAGGATTATCCAGAGAAGAACACGCTATTGTTCTTTGTCCATCAGTTATGGTAACTTGTTAACAGTTGATGTTAAAACAAAGTCAGCACTTTATAAATTAGTATCTGGCATCAGAGTTACTTAAATGAGCTCTCTTCTCCCTGGCCCAAGGCCTGCTAGTGGATGTTGCAAAAGACACAGACCTGAGCTATTCGATGATGTTGCAGTTTTATGACTCTGGACATTGCCATCTGCATGCTACCAAATACTGCAACGACCTCCAGTATCTTGTCATCAAAAGATGGTGCAGTAAATATCTGCAATGAAAATGAATACATATCCAGAGAGAGGCCTAAGAGTTAGACAGTGTTAGGTTACAAGCATGAGGCAAACTTCACTCTAACAATAAATCAACTCTTGGAAACAAAAATATTCTGCAGTATAAAAGCACTTATGATTTAAACAATGAAGAGAATAGCAGGTAAAATATGGAAGCTCGGTCTCTTGTATCAGAACACGACCTACCAAAAATAAAAAAAGAACTAGAAAAAAGTATAAAATTATACACAGAAATATAATGAAAGCAAGCTATTGACATATGGCTTATAAACACTTATAATGATAAGCGTTTCAGGCATCATGTGGATACATCTTCCATGCCTCTCTCCTCAGAAAGCAACCTTTTAAAGTTATTTGGTTGGTGTCAATGTATTTATAAATGCTTTATACTAGCATAAAGCAGCTTTCAAAAAATTTCTCATTGAGGGTCTGTGGGTACATCAAAACTCTCTTCCTAAAATGACATGTGCCTATTTAGAAAACCCCAAAAGCTTATAAGCTAAGATAAACTTGGTAACTTTAGAAGTGGCAAACACTGAAATTGTGGCCTATTTTAGTTAAAGTGTTCTAGTAGGCTCCATTCATGAAGGAAATCTAACAAATAGTTATGAACAATCGTGTGCATATAAATTACTTAGTGAATAGTAATTTATTTCTGGTAATTAATGCAGAAACAAAAACACCACTGCAAAATTACCATACTGTGTGTTTATAGTAACATACATCTCCACAAACCTTTTTGTTATGAAACACTTTGGGCTTTTAATCAGTTAGGATGTTTTACTTTATAGTTTTCCCTCAATCCCATAAGTAATCCTTTTATGTTAAAAATAAGACAATAATCAATCCATACAGAAAAAAATCAGGCAATATATGGGTTATCTTAAACCTGAAGGGGTATCCTAATAAGCATGCATGTGACTACCTTTATTTCTGACTATTAACATGGAAATAAAATCATTAGTGGAAAATTAATACATCACTTTCAGTAGTAACATCAAGACACATATCTTCCTATTGAGGGCAATAAAATTGCCCCCAAATTTGATGACTTACTATCATTTTAGGACCACTGATTCCTTACAAAAATATTTAAAGTACATATCCACATGTTTCAAAACTGGAAGGGACCTAAAAGACCATCTAGTCTAACATTCATTTTTACATCAGATGAAACTGAAGAATCCCAAAGCTGAAGTGATTTGCCCGAGGTCACAAATATAGAAAGTAAAAAGCGGAGTCAGGATTCAAGTTCACCATTGGACAGATCTGAAAACCCTTCAGATCAAGGCCCTCTAGTGAGCTCTAAAATTATCTTACCTTATTACAATTCTCTTGACCTTGCCCCACAAAAAATGACAAAATACCTTTAAATTTCCAAAGTGATCTGCACTCCCCAATTTATTTTCATATTTTATTTTGTATATTCACAGTAGAAAAATGGGGGAGGGAGTTATAAGAAATTAGAGGGAAAAGAAAAACAACAAGTTAAAGATGAGAGGACCTCTTTTTATCTCTATGAAGACAGATTATTAAAGCACAAGTTCTTTTCTGTTATTGTCATATATACTCTTGAAATTGTCTCCTGATCTCAAATTCCTGGCAGTTAAAAGTAAACTTAATCAGAAACTATTTAAATAAAGCACTAAGATAATTTTTTTCAAACTTAAAACTAAAAGAAAGCATATGTCTATCTGTGGTGAGGGTGGGGTGGGGAGAGGGAAGAGTTAGACTCATTCATGTGACTTCTGAAGTTCTCCATCACACCCCAGTCCCAGGTACTTTCTCTTTTATTCTCCCCTCAACTTTTGGGCTTCCTTTCATGTGTTGTCTTCCCCATTAGAATATAAGCTCCCTGAGGAAAGGAATTTTTTGCTTATATTTGTATTCCCACACTTAACACAGTGCCTGCTACGTAGTACTGCTTAATAAATGATTGTTGATTGACTGCCATATCTTTCTGTTAATTTTCTAAGTTAAAAAGTCAATATAATAATTACAATGAAAAGGATCACAATGTTTTTATTAATATATATTTCAAACTACTGATTAATACTACTTACATCATCCTCTTTAGTTCCGCCCCAGAAATTAGTACCTCCAGCATAACTTGGGATATTCAACACTGCTATTCCTTGTAGACTAGGAAGGGGGATATACTGTCCATCACACTGAAATATAAAAGATGTCAGTGTGAATGGAAAGGGAAAAAAACACAGGAAATCAGTTCTTAGATCTTCAATTTATTGGCACCCAAGAATAAGTGAATATGGAGAATGTTGTTTCCAGTCATGTTAGTTATCTTGCAAACTCATTCCTCCAAATTCTGAAGGCCTTAATTTCTGAAATCTGGGAAATACTTCACAATTTTTATATCTTTTCGTATGGTATTCTGCCCAATTATGAAATCTATAGGAGTTTTTCAAGTATATTGAATATCTTCCTTGACTAATAACCAATTCTGAAGACACACAATAATATGAAGGCAATCATGGGCTCCTAAACGCTATCTCTATGGAGTATATGCTAGAAAGGTTTTGATGACATGCCCTTTGATAGGCTAAATGTCTACTGTACAAGGATCTATCTGAGTTTGGAGAAACAGCACTAGTAGGTTGGTTATCATAAAATAAGTTGCATTAACCATAGTAACTTAGTAAACTCTCTATTTAGGAATGGAGGATCAGGATTCTCATTGGTAGAGGTAACAGCCACATAGATAAAATCATAGATACTTGAAGAATTAAGCACAGGACAACCTAAATCAAAGCACATGTGGAAAAGCATCTTAAAGCACTTAATTTGTTTTTTTTGGTTTTTGGGTTTTTTTTGTTTTCAACATTTACTTCCACAAGATTTTGATTTCCAAATTTTCACCCCATTTCGCCCCTCCTCCCACCCCAAGATGGCATGCATTCTAAATACCGCTTCCCCTAGTCTGCCTTCCCTTCTATCTCTGCCCCCCCTTCTCTTTCCATAATACTTGAATTGTTTCTTTCTGGTTGCTTGTAATATTTTCTCCTTGACCTGGGAGCTCTGGAATTTGGCTACAATATTCCTAGGAGTTTTCCTTTGGGGATCTCTCTCAGGTGGTGATCGGTGGATTCTTTCAATTTCTATTTTGCCCTAAAATTTTAAAAAGTAGCCAAATAGTCAAGAGCATAATTAGTGTTGGACAACTCCTACAAGACGATGTTGGATAGCCTTCTACCATACTGAGCATAGTACGTCAGCAGCAGCAGTTGCAATCTTTGGTTAGTCCTTCACTTTTCTCATTGGGCTAGATGACCTTGAAGGTTACATCTACGTCTCTAAATTTATTATCCTACAAACTCTTTCTGTTGTACTGGTAAGTCTGTATTCCTTACTATAAAAAAAAACAACTTTCCTATTCCTACGATAGGACTTTATGCCTATTTCTTATGTTTTCCACCTTTTCATTATATTTCATTATATTATATTCATTTCATTATATATTTCATTTTCTATTTCATTACAGTATATTATTCATTATATTATAGGTATTTGTGTATGTCCCTTCTTCTACTAGATTATAAGCAATATGACGGGAGGGACCATTGCCCTATTCTTCTTTATATTCCCCCAGGGTACTTATTATAGTTTTCTCTACCTAGTACATACTCAGTAAATATTTATTGAATAGGAGTACTGTACTGAATTTACAACTTATATTTTAATAATTTAATAAATACTGTACTGGTTACAATAATATTATAATATTGTGATAAAGTGATAATAAATAACAATTCATAATAGTTATATATTATATTATGTCATATAATTATTATAATGATAAAGTATGTAAAAAATAAAATATATGATAAAATTAATACTGTTGTCTTTCTCCCCCTTGATCTTCCATTGGCTCTGGATATATAGTTCCCCCCAAATATTTGTATTATCCTTAACATGAGAGCTAAGAAAAAATTAAGAGGGAACAATATGTATGAGAGCAACTGTTCAAATATATGTTATGTTTTAAAGGAAAAATGACTATGTAGGATTTAGAAATGAAAATATTATCAAAATGCCAACAATTTTCATTCACCAGGAAAGCAAACACACTTTATATTTTGCACAAACATGTGGTTTAAGGTATATTATGGTGAAAGTAAATATAAAACCAAACTACTCCAAGACATAAACAGCTTTCTTTCCATTTAGCATAAATAGTTGTCATTATTACAGAGGCCCAGTAGTAAGGAAGTATGTATGCTCCCTTAGTATTTCTAGACAACTTTACAGAGATTTGGGAAGCCCAATTTGGAAATTATTTCATTACTCCTGCGGAGGTAAGGTTTGGTCACTGGCAGGTTTTCAAATGTAATCTAGCATAAAGATATTGTCATATAAGCTCCATATATGGTATTTTAATAAATTAAAATGAAATTATTTCAAATATTTTTACCTCAAGCTGAACTCTTTGTTCTAAATTCTTATAGGTCCTTTGTAATAACTCTTTGGTTCCAAGGACGCCATACCACATCATGTTTTTAGTTCGGCTCCTGAAAATAAAATTATTTAATGTACTAAAATATGCAATTTCAGTAAAATACTAATTATTTCTCCTTCAAATAAAAATCATTTTTGTAACAAATGTCAATAGTCATGAAATTTAAGTAAAATTATCACTTCACAATAACAGTGTCCTGCAAGATTTAATTAACTGACTATGCCCAATGGGCTATAAAACCATGCATCCCCTTTGATCAAGCAATACCACTATTAGATCTATATCCCAAAGAGATTTTTAAAAAAAGGAAAAGAACCCATATGGATAAAAATATTTATAGCAGCTCTTTTAGCAGTAGCAAAGAATTGGAAATTCAAGGGATGTCGATCAATTGGAGAATGGCTGAAAAAGTTATCATATATGATTGTGGTGGAATACTATTATGCTATAAGAAATGACAAGCAGGATGTTTTCAGAAAAACCTGGAAAGCTTATATGAACTGATGCAAAGTGAAATGAGCAAAACCAGGAGAACATTGTACATAGCAATGTTGTATGAAGATCAACTGTGAATAACTTAGCTATTCTCAGCAATTCAATGATCCAAGATCATTCTGAAGGACTTATGATGAAAGGTGCTGTCCATCTCCAGAGAAAGAACTGATGGAGGCTGAATGCAGATTGAAACATACTTTTTCCTTACTTTCTTTATTTTTCTTGTCTGTGTTTTCTTTCATAGCATACCTTACATGTAAATGAGTTTTGCATGACTACATATATATAACTTATGTCAAATTGGCTTGCTTTCTCAATTGGGGGGGAGAGGAGGCATGTAGGGAGAGAATTTGGAACTCAAAATCTGAAAAAAAGAATGTTAAAATTGTTTTTACACGTAACTGGGAAAAATAAAAATATTAAATTAAAAAAAATAAAGGAGAAAGATTTAATTACCTGCATTTTTCAGGGTGTTCCTCTCGTTTATTGTTAAACTCTAACGAAATTTTTGCATCTAATCCAATTCCAAAGTAATTGTTCATGACACATTTTTCTGAATACCCTTCTCTACATTAAGAAAAAAAATAAGATACAGCATCAGGTACATAGAAACAATTGTAATCATTACACATAAATGTAGCATTTAGAATCTTCTTTATTAAGACTGACTGTTCTCTCAGACAAAAGGAGCAAAGTTGGGGTTTCACATAAAAGTGAGCAAGAATCACTCTCCATCTTTGAACATAGACTGCAACATTATTCAAAGACCAAGTTGCTGTGAAGGATACAAATATACGTAAGACATGATCTCTTACAAACATAATCATTTACTGAAAATTTGATATAGATGATATAGATATCTATTTATAGTTATATACGTGGGTATGTATATGTATAACAAACGTGTGCATGTGTACATATATATGTATGTACTTTTGCTGTCATTTCAAAATTGTTATAGTGAGGAGAGGAAAGAAGAGAGGAGAGGAGAGAGGAGAAAGGAGGAGAAAGAAGAGGAGAGCAGAGAGGGAGGAAAGAGGAGAGGTAAGGGAGAAAGAGAAGAGGGAGAGGAAGGGAGAGGAGAGGCGAGAACAGAGAAAAAAGCTGAAATAAAATATTCATAAAAACAAATGTATTTTCTTACAGTGAATCCGGATCTGGGTCAATAAATGGTGTAGCACCAAAGGGATCAATATTTGCTAGTAACATTTTGCTGATAATAGAACTCCCAGCAATTGAAGCGGCTAATCCTGCTCTTAAACCTGATGAGAAGGGAAAGCACAAAAGATAAAAAGTAGTTACTACTTTTGTAGTAGAGGAATTGTCAAGGAGTACACAAACTAAAGGTTAGCCACTAAAGAAAGAACTTATAGACACCAAAATTTTAATTTCTTTGAATGATCTACAAAATGCAAATAAAAATGTAAATCAAAGGTAATTCACTACACTACAACCCTGGCATTGGGGATAGAAGTAAAATCTGGGAGAATAAGACAGCAAAGCTTAGGTGAATAAAAAACACAGGACTACAGCATCAAAACAAGGAGGGAAGAAAGAATGGTCAAGAGGGAAAAAAGCAGTTACAGGTATAGTATATGTTGGAGAATTAGTAAAACACTATTTCCTTAGCATGACCATTTTCCTCCATCCTTTTAACAACCACCACCTCAAATTTATTTTCTTCAAGACAAATTATTACTTGAATCATTAGTAGAGAGGTCTGGCCTACTATAAAAAGATGAGCTTAATTTATTCTGCCACCAAATCTAAAAGTTTTAGAAATACTATAGTTTGTTAAAAAAATGTTAATTTTTTACATGCCACTTGAAAAAAAATAAAATATTTAACAAAGAAGAACAAAAACAAAAGAAATACTATAGCTCATCACTTCAATTTCCTATTGCTTCACAGTAAAAGACTTCGCTTTTATTTTTCAGAATGTCATCAGGGGCTAACTTTCTATCCAGCAAACCTGAATATCATAGCAAGCCTACACTGTAATCCTTTCCAGATCTTGACAGGCCCCCAATCTAATTCTAAGGGACCTTAATAGCAGGTTGGTTTGAAGACCCCATTCCTCCACCAGTCACAACCTACAAAGGAATTGGGGAAAAATCTACAAGTCTCCAAGTATAGTGTCCAAGTCGATGGGGACACCCATTAACTATTTATCCCACCCCAACCAAAAATTTCTCTGGATTATTTTAGTCATGATCTAAAGCCAGACCGATCTCCGGCCCTTCATGTTTGCTCCAGTCCTAGACCACCCCCCTCTGATAGGTCTCTAGAAGCTGAAGAGAATTTAGTGACCTAAAAATGGCCAAGTGTGGTGCCACAAATGTTATCAGAGAAATCTCTTATGTGAACTTTAAGTTACAGTCATTAAAAACATGATTTGTTGGGGCAGCTAGGTGGCGCAGTGGTAGAGCACCGGCCCTGGATTCAGAAGGACCTGAGTTCAAATCTGCCCTCAGACCAAACACTCGACACTTACTAGCTGTGTGACCCTGGGCAAGTCACTTAACCCCCATTGCCCAAACAACAACAACAAAAAAAAAACATGATTTCTTGATTCTTATAGAGTTAATGTGTTTCAGAGTTGTTACTACCTGGACAAATTATTCTGGTATTAAGCACAGGAAGATTTTCTTTGTTGGATGTCAATACTGGACCAGAAATTGAGATAGACTGAGAACAACCTTGGTTGATACATGTATCTGGGGACCGAGGTGAAATTTTAACTGTCGGCAAAAAAAACAATCTAGATTAGAAAAAGAAGAAATAATACACCCTCAAGTAGATACACACGTCCATATAGTCAAGGTCCAAAGAAAAGGAAATCAGACTTAAGGGAAATCAGGATTCCTCTGTCTAGTCCTTTTTTGTTTACTTTTATTAGGAACCAGTATGTGAAGAAGATTCTGAGTTTATCTGATGCAGCGAGGTTTTTGGTTTCTGATTTCAATCAGAATCATAAGATTTCAAGAAACAAGGTGCCTCTGGAATAATGTAGTTCATTTGAGAGATGAGGAACTGAGGCCCACAACGAGAAGTGACTTTCCCAAGATCACATGGTAAATACTAGATTTGAATTTGGACACACACCCTCTGATTCTAAACCCAATGTTCTTTTCACTACATCACACTATGACAGAGAGAATAGAGAGCAAAAAGGTGAAAGAATATAATTATTTACATACATGGGTATGGTCAATGGAAATGTCATAGGTAAACAGAATTTATTAGGTCTAATGCCTTTTTCAAACAATAAATTGTTTTGAGTAGGTGATTTTGTTTTAGTAAACTTACTGGTCTTTATATCTGAGAAAGTTTTAATAATACCTTTTACATAATAAGTACTTAATAGACATTAATTTTAAATAAAATACTAAGAAATAACTGAAGAATTTTCTTTTATAGAGCTTTGGAGAAAAAAGCATTTGACAGCAATATTTTGCTTTCAAACCAAATGAAATACACTAACTAAACTAACACCTATTGCTTTCGTGTGATGTTAGTGCAAATCACGGATTGCCTCCACTGTACTGCCATATACCATATGTATGTATAACATATATGAACATCAACATACTATTTTAACTGAGATTGTTTTTTTTAAAAGGAATTGTCAAACTATTTAGATTAGGATAATTTAATGGTCAAATAATGTCTTCAAGGGGGCAGGTAAGCAGCTAAGTGGATAGAGTGCCAGGCCTAAAGTTAGGAAGATGAGTCTTCCTGAGTTCAAATCTGGTCTCAGACACTTACTAATTGTGTGATCCTGGGCAAGTCACTTAACCCTGTCTGCTTCAGTTCCTCATCTGTAAGTTGAGCTGGAGAAGGAAATGGCAAACCACTCCAGTATCTTTGCAAGAAAACCCCAAATGGGGTCACAAAGAGTTAGACATGACTGGAACAACTGAACAATAACAATAACAAAATGTCTTTAACTAACTTGAAAATACCCTGGCAGATGATTTTAAAAACAACTTCCAAATTGAATTGTCTTTCACTCTTCATGATGTGAAAACAGATTGCTAATCTTATAATTCGATTTTCGTTGTGTTTTGGGACAGACCAGGTGCAATGAAAGAAAGCAGAGGGACAGCTGCTCTTTAGTTTGACAGATGGGACTCCTGGGGCTAAGCCGCCATAAAAATAACCTTTTGATGTTCATGCTCTGATAAAAACCAACAGTCCCAATGACAAAAACTGATGTTGCATTGATGGTAATTTAATTCATATTTCATTGCTTCTTCTTAAACAGAACATCCCACTGACAGCATTTACATGTACTATGCTCCATGTATTTTAGACATATGACTCATAATTTAACAATAATAAGCATGGGCTTAGGCCCAGAGATAATGCATACTTAATAGAGAAGCACTATCATACCAGAATTAACTAATGATTCTTTTGGGGCCAGAATGATTGCCATCCAGAAAATAAGCAGACCTATAATTCTAGATAGATAGATAGATATCAATATTTAACTAAAGTTCTGTATTCACCAAAAACAAGTACACCATTTATAGGAGGAATAAAAACTTCAAACATTCATCCCTTAAATAGCTTCTAATGTAAGAAAAGAGGAAAAAATTTGCTGAAGTTATTAGCTCATCAATCAATTAATAAACATTAAATACCTACCACATATCAGGCATCATGCTAAGTGCTGGAAATACACAAAGAGGCAAAAGACAGTCCCTGCACTCATGGAGCTCACAATCTAATCAAAAAGCAACATATAAATACATTGATCATTAGCCATTAGTTCTGAGGAGTCTATGACAAAACCAGGTTGGAAAACTACAGCATAAAGGTTAAATTGCACCATAATTTTACTATTAGCCTCTCACCAGATGGATACTCCTTTCCATCATCATCTTTATCTTCTTTAGAATATTCTGTTTCTCTACTGTCATCTAGGGCAGCTGACACCAGGTTACCCTCTTCATCGGCATGAGTATTCTGCTCATCTACAACTAGAAATAATCAGAACGTGATAAATTTAGCATTTCTATAAGACAGAAATGATTGTAAGAATGGGAAAAAATGAAAAAAAAATTATTTCCCTTTTCTTCCTAGAAACTTTAAGAGAATGGAAACACTAATCCAATAACAGCAGATGATTCAGTGATAGTAACAGAATGGGTTTTTGACACTGTTGTTACTATACTACTTCAGAGACAGTATAACATAGCCTTGGAGGTGGTAGTCCTGGGGTCAGGATTAGCCCCTAAAAAAAGATATCTGGCAACTTTCTAAGTTTTTTTGAAAATTTTTTAACTTGCCCAGACAACTTTCTAGGGCCATGAATTGAAGAACTGGTGCAGTTCTACTTTGATGGAAGTTTGCTCATTCAGTTGCTTATACCAATTAAATTACAGTTCTGATTTTTTTTAAAAAATAGGCAAACATATTCATTTAACTAAAATTTTATATTCATCTAAAATATTAAATTTATAGGAAAAATAAAATGCCTATGTCCTATCAAATTACACTAACATAAGAGATAGAAAAATTTAGTCAAAAATTTTAACCCAAAAGCACTATGTAAACTGAAGACACTAATATGGAAATGTATTAAACTTTTCTCTGTTACTGAAACAGTATATCTTGGTTTGTTAAGAATTCAAAAGTTACCAATAAAATCAACTTCAATTTTAAAAGCATAAAATCAAGACTGGTAGCTTATAAGTAAATATTCTGAAATGAATACCATATAGAATTATTATCCAACCAAGTGAAACATTTCAAGGAATTCATTTTAAAGCCTGCTTTGCAGGGACTCAGTATAGTACTAATAAGATTCTACTTACTGATGGATTAAGAAAAAGCATGAACAAATTTTATTTTAGTGGTTCCATTTTCCACTGAGCTCATAAAATCAGGTTATTGAAAGGGTGCCAAGCTGACTCAAAAGATGAAAACTATTTGCATGATTGCACGTGAATAACATATATCAGATTGCTTACCATCTCAGGGAGGGAAGGATAGAATTTGGAACTCAAAACTTAAAAAAAAATGTTAAGAAATTGTTTTAACATGTAATCGGGGAATAAAATATAATTTTTTTAGGAAAAAAAGATGAAAATGATGATGCTGCCTGGAATAGAAGCTTCATGACCTTGACTTTGCTCAAGTGTACCTTTTTCAGCCTGTTCGATGATCTGCCTCACTGCTTTCTTTAAACTGTTTGCTCTCAACATTAATTCCTTTGGCTTGAAAGTTTTCTGTGCTGGAGTCTTTGGGGCACCCTCCACAATGCTTCCCCTGCTGTCAGATAAGGACTCTTCACTTGAAAAGTCCACAGATTCTCCTTCAACACTGGGAGGACCAGGATGTTTGAATACTGGGACCGTCTGGGCTTCTGCATGTAAGGTTTGCAGTAGTTGGTCAAGTTTCTCATTTAGTATTGCACACTGGAAAAAATTAGTAAGAAGGATACAAATTAAAAGGAGAGAAATGAGTAGGGGGGAGGAATCACAAGACAAATATACTTGAGAGGTTAAGGAATTTAACCACGAGAAAGAACCTCTAGAATTTAAATGTGTGTCTGTATACACAACTTCCATGATCGGTTGTGTGTGTGTGTGTGTGTGTGTGTGTGTGTGTGTATTTTTTGTGTGTGTGTGTGTGTGTGTGGTGAATTGGGTCAAAGTCATCTTATTTTTTATCATCTTGAGGGGTTAGAGATGGAGATACCATCCCTGTGATTTCATTACGATAGGGAGCTCTGTGTAAGGAAACTTCCTATATCAATACAAGTCAACTCTATTTCTGCAACTTAAGATTCTCAGAGAGTTCCCTAGGGCACAGACTATTAATTGCTGCATGACTCTGGGAAAGTCATTTAATCTCTCTCAGCCTTAGTTTCCTCATCTCTAAAATGGGATAACAACAGTGCCTCCCTGAAAGGGTTGTTTTGAGGATTGACTAAGGTAACACATGTTAAAAGCTTTGCAAACCTTAATGCTTTTATTATTATTGCTGTTGTTTTTGTTATTGTTAAGATTTGTCTACAACAAGTATATGTCAGATATAAGACTTGAACCCAGGAATTCTCAAATCAAAGGCTGGCACTATCCACTGTGCCTCACTGTTTCTCATTACGTTGCGACATTCTTAATGAAAGGATTTGTTCTGGGAAGTTTGGATTCAGTCAAAAGGCTGCACTTGAGGGCCTAGAGGGCCACATGTGGCCTCGAGGCCACAGGTTCCCCACCCCTGAGCTAAATAATGGACTCTGATGACAGGCATACCAAATAAACTCAATTTAGTAATATGAGCTGTGTTTATAATTTTATAATTGTACTTATGGAATATGACATACATATGTTTATAAAATAGAAAAGAATAGTCCTATAACTTTCAAATTTTTTAACTTTCAAGAAACTACCCAAAATCCTTCTATGACCAAAATGTTCTAAACTTTTCATACAGGAGTCTTCCTTAAAGATCAATTTCTTAAAAATAATATAGTAAATATCTTTCAATCCTAACTTTTAAAAAATAAGTATGCAATTGAGTTTATATTTCATAAACTACATTTTAAATAATGTCTAGTTACATGAACTTGTGACAAGCATTTTGACAATCATAAATGGAAGCTCTGTTCATGCAAAGTAAACTAGCTGGCCATTTTAAGTTCCTTCTGTGAAACAGTCTGCATTTGCTGTCTGCCTTGCTGAATAATAACTCAGCAGAAGAAGAAAATGAGGAATAAGTCAAAACAAATGGCAGGCATGCATTCTGTTGCTATTGTGAGTTTTTTAGGGTCAAGAAACATTTAGGTTGGGCCTAAATTTCACCTCCATATTAACCCTTCCCTCTTGGGATGATACCAGTATTCTGCTTCTCCTTCTCTGCTACTTGATAGAATGCTAAGACAGAATGTTATAGCAGAAATTGTAGAGCATAAAGGTGATGGCAGAAGAAGCTGTATGCCTTCCCGAAAGTTTAACAAAGTAGGGTGGGAAAAAGCAACAGGAAGAAGAGACTGGAAGTCATTTAAAGGGAGGAACGTCAGCCGCCATAGTCTCAGTACCAAAAAAATTTTAGTGGAGATAGACAGCTTAGTCTAATAGAATAGACAGAGGGATTTTGAGTCAGGAAGACCTGCAAATCTCAAATCCTGCCTTTGATATGTGTCAGCTACATGATCAAGAGCAAATCACTTAACCTCTACCATAGTGTCCTCATCATAAAGTGGGAACAGTAATACGCTATAGCATCTATCTCATAAGGTTGTGAGGAACAGATGAGATCATGTAAAGAAAATTTCAATTATTATTCATGTTGTTGGGAAGCTGAGGGTATTAGTGGTGTAGCAGCAGGGTACTTGCCCACTTCCATTCTCTCTTCCACTTTTTCCTCTTAACAATCTCTCAAGCAAATGGGTCTGGAAATGGTAATTCCTTTCCAAACACCAGTTGTCCTGTTTTATTAAGTAGAGCAACTAGATCCACCCTGTGAGAGACACAATAAGGGTCTTGGGGATTTATGTTAACTTCAGTCTTACTCAAAGACATAATGGTGGAGGTGAATGGAGACAGAAGTCAATGCAAGGATTGAGAACCAGAAAAGGATAATGTACCTGGAAGAAGAAAAGTATTCTTCCCTCCCCTTATCTCCTCAAATAGTACCTTTCCAACTGACAACTGTCATGCATTTTCCCCTTCTGTGATGCAAGCTGATTGAAGGATAGGATTGATTCAGTTTATATAAATTTTCTTCTCTAGACAACTTTAAAGAATGTACATATTTTACCTATTTAAGTAATGAAGATGAATTTAAATATGTCTATGAAAGCTTAATAAATAAAAATACTTATATTCAACACCAAATTTCTTTCTTCTGATGCATGAAACATTTTGGCAGAGAAATAAATGCTTGATGGGTTGTACCATGAAGTGTAGTTTCATTTCAAAGGGGTTCTTCTGGACCTATGATTTCAATAATGCAAGGAACTCCTGGTGAGAACCTTCTTATTCCAGAACAGATCTATACCTTCCCTACACTAATAGTCTTAGAGATGCGCCTAAGGCATGGAGCAGGCAATCCAATTATCCAGAGTCATACAACTGGTTGCTCTCAGAGGCAAGATTTACCCCAGGTCTTCCTGACTCTCAGGCTAGCTCTCAATCCACTATGCAATGATGCCTTACAATTAGCCACCAATAAATTATGGATGAGAGGTACCATGATGTGGTAGGTAGAGAAGAGGCCTTAGACTCAGGATGACCTAGGTCCAATTTCTACTTGGGCTGGGCAAATCACTTAATCTCTCAATGGCCCAGACAACTCAAATCTGAAAGCTTTGGTACAGGTACCCATCTGCATTGGTGGAAAGATTTTCCTCAATGGGAGTTCCCCACACAGATCCAGACAGAAAGAAAGGGGAGTGGTTGGGAATCCCCCACTGTTATGATCTGAAAGGTTTTCTTACTTTAATGGTCATGGCATCTGCTCCGTCACTGTTTTCCTCTGTTCTTTCATATGTCTTCCCTACTTTGGCAACGAAGTCCTTCACCGTCTGACATAAAATCCTTTGAGGAAAAAGGAGGGGAGCAGCATCGTTATACACATATCAAAAGGAAGCACCACAAAATGAAGTGCTAACACATTCCTTTTCTGATTATAAATTCAAAAATTGCTCGATGAACTCAAGCAATCTAGCATTTTAAAACTTCACTGTTAAAGTTAAGTGAGAGAAAAATCTTAAAGCCCACAAATATTCAATTGCATGATCTTAAGAAGAGCATATTCCCAGATACCCCTCTTTAATAGAGTTAATTTTAATTATCTTGGTTTTTAGCATTACTTCCTCTCTCTTAGATATCTAAATGGTTTCTAAGACTATTTGCAATGTTGGAAAAGTAATAGTTAATAATATTATGATTTTATTATTTATTTAGGTATATGAAAGAGAAATAATGGTCTTTCCTAAATATGCAAGCAAAAATTCTCCCCTCCCATGTCCCTTACTACCTCCCTCCCATACTTTTTTTTCCCCCTCAAAATTAAAGAGCATCGGACTTAGAATATCATTTATTTCTTACATGTTCTTGAACAAGTGACTTTACTTCGTAACTATAAAAATGAAGGGGCTGGACTAGGTGACCTTGGAAACCCCTTCTGATTCTCAGTCCAAGACCCTACCCTAAGATTTCAAAGGAGACAACAGATAATCTAACTCACAGAGCTGAAAGAGAAATTAGTGGTTCCTAGGGATCACGGGTTGAGAGCTGGAAGGAACGTCAGAGGTCATCTCAACCAACCCCCGCATTTTATGAAGGAGAATACTGAGGCCCAAAGAGGCTGAATGACTTTGCCCAAGCTTGATATCATTCTCTACTCTTCAATCACATTCATCCCATTATATCAAGTCTGTTTCCAAGTCCTGTCGTTTCTTTCTTCACATCTCTCCTATATGTCCTCTTCTCTCCACCAGAACTACCACTACCCTGGTAGAGACCCTCGTACCTGGAATATTGCAATAGACTTCTTCTTGGTCTTCCTGCTTACAAGCCTCTCCCCATTCCAATCCATCCTTCACTTAGTTGCAAAAGTTACTATCCTAAAGCATATGTCATCCCACTGGTTCCCTGTTACCTCTGAGACCAAATACAAAGTCTTATTTGATGTTTAAAGCCCTTCATAATCTGGTCCCTTCCTACTTTTACATTCTTCTTACACTTTACTCCTCTATGCATTTTCATTGGCCGTCCCTCATTCCTAGATTGCTTCCTGTCCTCGCCTCTATTTATTGGCTTCGTACAAGATGGAGTTCAAATCCCACTTTCCACTGGAGGTTCCTTCTTGACTTCGTACCGCTAATACCTTCCCCACTTATAGTCTCAGTCTCTCTCTCTCTCTCTGCATACACACACACACACACACACACACACACACACACACACACACACACATGTTTGCAAGTTGTTTCCCCCTCCCATTAGAATGTAAGCTTCTTGAGAGCAGGGGCAGTGTTTTTGCCTTTCAGAGTTTAGCATAGTACCTGACACATAGTAAGCACTTAACAAATGCTTGCTGACTATTTCTTAAGATCACACAGGTAATAAGTAGAACAGCCAGGATTCAAACCCAGTTTCATTGGTCTCTAAATCCAGCACACTTTCCACTGTACCACACTGCCTCTCCAACTCTAGATATATATAGGGTGTCCCAGAAGTCTTAGTGCCCTATTAAGCTTTAATAACTTAAAACTACACTAAGACCTATGAGACAACGTCTATGTGTGAACAATTTTTTTTTAAATGAGTGAACTACTGTGAGTAATATATTTTCTTTCAGGATCTACATCAACTACTATTACTACTGTTACTACTACTAGGTAGCTAGCATTTGTATAGTGTATTAAGGTTTGCAAAGTGTAGTACATACACTATCTCATTAGAGCCTCACCAGAAGCTGGTGAGTAGGTGCCATTATTATTTTCATTTTATAGTTGAGGGAACTGAGGCTGGCAGGCTAAATGACTTGCCCCGGGTCATTCAACTAGTAAGTTTCTCAGAGAAGATTTGAACTCAGGTCTTCCAGACTCCAGGTCAAGCACTCTATTCATTATCCAAAGCTACCTCTAAATCAATGGTGTCAAAGTGAAATAGAAACATGGGCCACTATATTGTATATAAAATCCCCACAGGCCCCATATTGACTTAGAAAACCACACGTGTATTTCTTTATTATTAATTTATTTTGTTAAATATATTTTAATCTGGTTCAAGTTGCGCTCAGGGGTCATGTGTGGACTGTGTGTTTGACATCTCAGCTCTAAGCAATTAAAAAGATGAATTCTTTCAACATCTATGGTGGCAGGTGGTTCTACCTACAAGGGCTACAACTACTAGAGATAGAGTCCTTGCCTCCAGCAAAGAAAATGATGGACTCTTGTTACACGTCTAATGACTCATCTGGGCCCCCAACTGGTTTCCAAGCCCAACCCTGGGCAGCAGGAGGAGGGTTAGGCCAATCACCTAAGGGTCAGGCCTTGCACTAGGTTGACAGCAAAAGCTATAAGGTGTACGTGCAGGTTGTAGTTGCCCTGGAGGTAGGAAGGGACCTGGCACCTACATTATCTCTACCTTAGGGAACAATCAAGGTCACTCAGAGTGTCCAAAAGAGCCACTACATTTGCTTTCACTGTCCCATTTACATAAGGTCACATGGAATCAAAGAACAGCTCTCCACATATACGTAACAAACATATACAAATGCCCACAGAGCTTGGACAACAGCACTTACTTGACATACTTTGCTATCTGGAATATCAATTGTCCCAGAAACTATGGTGTTTGTGTGTGATTTGCACAAGGCCTCACAGATAGGAACATTCCATTCTATATTTTGACTTTTAAGTCTTCTTCCCTTCCTTTCCCTCCACAGTCAAGTTGTCTTGAAAACACTGATTCTCTACATTTGTTCTTCTACATTCCCACTGCTTCCCACAGACGAGGTTTCATTATCTTTTAGCTAAATTATATTAACTGATCTCCTCATTATCAATATGTCTCTTCTCACCAGCACTGATCCCTTTCCTCCTTTGAATTTGTACAACACTTTGTTCATATGACTATTCATCTAATACTTTTTATAATATTCACCTGGATACATGTCTTATCTCTACTTCCTGCCTCTTGCATGAAGGGAATCATTTGTTGTTTAACATGACTGTACATGTACAGCCTATATCAGATCACTTGCTATCTTGGGGAGGGGAGAGGGAAGGGAGAGAGGAGGAAAAATTTGGAATTCAAAATCTCACAAAAATGAATGCTGAAAACATGTAATTAGGAAAATATTATTAATGTTTTAATAATTATTATATTAATTAATTAAATGATAATAATATTAATCCCCCCAAAAGGAACCATTTGCAATTCACCTTTATATTCCACTCAGTATAAATTATAGCGCTTTTGCCAATGTAGATGTCAAAAACAGCAGGACAGATTGGAGCAACCATAGGAGCTCTATGATATAACAAAAAAACCCCTCTATTAGAAGGTCTGAGAAGACCTATGTCCTGGACTTTACTCTGACATTAATTAACTGGGGCTTAGACAAGTCAGATGACTGGGTTTTTTTCCATTTACATAAGGAAGGATTATACTCAAATATATATATATATATATATATATATATATATTCTTTTATTTCTAATTTGTGTTGATGATATAATTTTAATTATATCTAATTATATATTTAATTATATCTAATTAATTCTAATTTGTTTTGATGATATAATTGCACAAGAACATTACATTTTCTTAACCTGTTTCACTTAAACTTTTTATTAGATGTAATTTGGCCAGAAAGTATCCTTCCAACATATACTCCTATGGACTACTTCCTTCACTCCCCCCTCAACCTCTTTGTAGCCCCTCAATCCCTATGACTTTGATCCTCTGCAGAGCTAGGAAAACCAGTTAGAATGAAAACATAGACGGCATAGGAGGAGTAGGATAAGATCTGACAAATGAACTAAGACAGTAGCAGGAATGAGGAATGTGCGCTGGGATAAAGGCCAAAGCTAAGGCCAGGAACAGAGCCATGAAAACCTACTGTGAAGACAAAGACTAGAAACAGAGCTGGATGAAAACGCAGGCAATAAAAATAAGAATAACTTACAATTGTGTAGTATTTGACAGTTGGTAAAGCATCTTTTGGACATTAGATCACTTAATTCTTATAACAACCCTCTAAGGTAGATAGAACAACTTCACATTTTTACAAATAAGGAAACTGTAAAGTCAAGCGACTTTGCCAAGGGCATGTGCTAGTATCGTCGTCACCACAGACTAGCCCAGTAGTTTATAGTGAGAGAATAGCTAAATTAAAGCTACAGGTCATACAGTAATCTTATTTTAGACACCTTTTAACTGCTTCCCCAGAAAACCTTTTGTAAAGTCTTTTAACAATAAGAAAAATCAAATAATGTGTTGTATTTAATTAGCAAAATAGTCAAAAGACAAAAAGAAAAGGAATAAATGCCTTTACTAATAAAAAAAATTAAATCATTCATTTCTGAAAAGCAAGTGGCCAATTAAGAAGGAATTCTTTGTTTCTTGGGAATATTAATCAGTTTATAAAAAATTTTAGCAAAGGGTCTTGAATTAATCTTTTCAAATATAATTCAGGTAATAGTCCTTTCCTCTGAAGCTTGAGATTAGCATTCTTTTCACAAGGCTTCTCAGAAACCAGGTTTTATTATTAAGCTTCTTGATGTGTATGAAGGAGGGGTGAACTTAAGAAAACATAGATCTTGAATTAAACCAAATTCATTACATTCACTAAATTCAACTTCCTGATTTCTTTGGCAATCTCGTCCCAAATTCTCCAAACTGATGAATTTGACCTTCTGGGTTTTTTCTCCCCTTCACTTATTCCTTTCTTACTCTTTCCAGGATTCCTGTTGCCCACAAATAATATGATATAGATTTTTGCTTTTAGTAATTTATATTTTTAAAATATTCCACTCACACTGCCATCACCCTAGTTCTGGCCTCCATTACCTCCCACTATTATGAATCTTCCTACCAGACATCTCTCCCCTCTCTAAACCACTCTCCATTTATCTGCCAAATTAATGTTCCAAAAGCGTAAGTTTGATGTCACACCTACTGAAAAAGCTTCTGTGGTTCTCTCTTACCTCTAATATAAAATGCAAACTTCTATGACTGGCTATTAAAACCCTTCACAATTTTCCTCTCACCTACCTTTCCAGATTCTGTGCCATACTCCCATCTCTCTCCCTTCCTCCCACATTCCAGAACACCCAGCCTACTTACTGATCCCCATACATTATATTCCATTTGCCATCTTCTTTGCACAGGCTATACCCCATAACTACAATGGATTCCCTTTTCATTTCTGCAACTTTGTGGTAGGAGCTTGGCTGTCATTGGAGAGACCCTTACCCCCCATTGCAGAGTGGCCTAAGCTCTCTCAGCAGTTGAAGCCCTTTCTGGAGTCTTTGCCCTTGGCCTTATCCTTCCCCTCCCCGCTCCGCCGACCTCTTGCCCCAAGCCTCATGCTTGACAAACTTGGAAGCTGTTAAGTATAAAAGAATACTGCTCAGCTTTCCCTGCTTGTGAGAAATAACAAGTTGACAACTTGCTGGTGACAGCTGAGCATTTTACTTCTTAAAGCATACTAAAGTAGTCAGTCACCTTGGGGACTGTGGAGTTCTGCTTGTATCTGATACTCTCCCAGTTTCTACTGGCCTGGTACTTGAGGAAGTGGGAAGGAATAACTTTTATACTTCAAAGAAATTGATGTGTATCATTTTAAAGTGTGTCTTTTTTAAAACCACTTTCAATCGGATTTTATAGTCCATGAGTACTTATAGCATTTCAACCTTGAACCTTGCTAAGCATGGCTTATTTTAATCTTGGCCTATAACACACTCCTATACTAGAACAATCCCGATTGTCTTTTCCCATCCCACACCATTTACTCATGCCTCCCCCCACCAAATACTTTGTATCTCCTTTGCATCTATTTTTTACTTATTTTTCCAAATGCAGGTAATACTACAGAAGGTAAGCTCCCTGAGAACAGGGACTATTTTGTTTTTATATTTGTATCCCCATTGCCTCGTAAAAAATTGCTTGGAATAGAGTAGCATTTAATAAATGATTGCTGAATAAATAAATGAATCAATGATTTCAAGTCACATTCATCTACACACACCTTATTCATTATATATAAACTCCCCAACTCACTTAGCAGATGATATGACCACCGAGTGTTGATCAGAATTAAGTATTTTTGCAAGATGAGCCGCAACTGAGTCTTCATAAGATGACATCTGAAATAAAAGGGAAAAATACATTTGTTTGCTTGGATGGCATCTGACACAGCACAGTGATTACATTTGCAAAACTACAGCTGATTCGTAACACATGGAAGGCAGTTGCATCTACATATGCAAACATGGTTCTATCCATACATGTAGAGCTTTCTTTCTTATGAATTACTTTTTAATCATAAAATTATTTACTGCAGACCCATAGAACATCAAAGAAATCACCACAACCTTTTTTTTTTAAATCCTAATGAGACAGAATGTTTAAGCTTCTTGAGAGTGGGGATTATTCCACTTTTTGTCTTTACGCCTCTAATGCCTTACAAGTAGTTGTAAGTGGTTACCAAATGCTTGACTGATACAGTCACTTGCATGAATTTTTCAAACTACACTGAAAAATTCAAATTTGGAAGTGAAGTATGATACAAACTTAAAGATTTCTGCCTGACAACCAAATTTCAAAACCTTATGTGGAACATGAATTTTGTTTTTGTAAATAAATTGAGAAATACGTTAAATCTAAACATGGCAGTCTTTGAAGCATTCTATCAGCTGCTCCTCCCCCATCATGACTCTCCAATGTCACATTGTCTATATCATAAATCATAGCCTTTCTTTTTTTTCCTCCTCTTGTACATTTGCTCATACTAGGTTCACTGCCTGGGATTGTTTTTTTTTTTGTTGCTGTTGTCCATCCTTCATTTTCAAAGAGGACCAATGATATCTCGAGGGTAATGTTTTAACTTGCTGGTGAATTGGACTGGCAGTTCTGTGCAGTCATCTCACTGACTCTCAAGGAAGTTCCCTTATTTCCTTTCTAATATGGTTAAAGATGCAACTCTTTTAAGAAGCTTTTAAAACTCAACTTTACAGCACTTACTTTCTTGTTTTCCATTCCAAGTAATTTCTGTACAGTCTACATTCAGCTATTCTAGTTTCCTGTATGTCTTAATACTGTAAATAGAAAATAAATTCCTTAAAGCCCATGTTTTCTATTTCTTTTGTATTTCTCCAGCACCAAATGTCACTCCATATATAAAGTACTCACAAGTATATTCACAGACTGCATGTGCTAAATAATTAATTGTTCTCTTCAATAATAAAATACTAAAATGCTTCTGTCATCTCATCAATTTGGATGTTTTGAACAGTGAAGATTACAACCTAACTTCCCATAAGCTCACTACCACAGGGCATCCACCCAACATGCTAATGGTCTTTCTTGCTTCCTCCTGACATCTCAAGGATATCAGTTAATCATCAACCTGACAGACTTCAACCTCACCAAAGAGCCAATCCATCTTCTTCCCTTCCCTTCCTCTCCATTACCCTTTGTATGCTATTCATTATAAATTCTTTGGAGATTACTTTTTCTGTCTTACAGTCATACAACAACACTGATAGAATTCTGGTGTTCAAAAGAGAGGCCTTTGTTTCTAGGAGAAGCTTAAGTGTCATTAAGAGCTTTGCAATTTTCTACAAGCATTCCAGTCCAGCCCATTCTAGTCCTCCTATTTATTTCTGAGCCCAACTCACTGTCCATTTGTCCTGTTTAGCCCACACATGCATACTAGTGGATAAGTTCAATACATTATACATCCAACTTCACATTATAATCTGGGCGATAGATACTCTTCATTCACTTGGTTTTTTCTGTGTGGATAAATAGGCTAAATCCTTTTGAGTGGTTGTGGGTCTCTTCTACAAGGCTCTGCAATATATCATGGCTTTATAGAGCCAACACAATGTCATCCTTGAACAGGAACATCTGCAGGACCTCACCATCCACAGGGAATCCCTCTTCATTTTGGACTCTGTTCTGAACCTCCTCCATCACCATGGCCAACATCTTTAGCAAGCATACATCTCCATGCCTTATGGCTCACCTACTATTTATAATAAGAGGGTTACTGAATATCAGCAGGTAACTACATGTACACAAAATGTCACATTTTCAAGGAATCTGGGATGATTTTGATTTATGGCTGAGAAACACTTAAAGATAAGCTTTCAAACAGTGTTTTGCTCAACTGAATCAAATGCTTTGTTGGTGTGTGGTTTTTTTTAAAGAACTGTTGAAAAAGTGACAGTAAAGCTGTGAACTGGTCCAGTCATTCTGGAATTATGCCAAAGAAGTTACTAAACATTCCATACCCTTTGACCCAGTTATAGTACCATTAGGTCTATATTCCCAAAGAAATCAAAGAAAGAGGATGTATGAAAGTATTTATAGCAACTCTTTTTCTGGTAGCCAAAAAGTAGAAACTCAGCAGGTGTCCTTTTACTGGGCAAGAACTGCTTGGTTGTTCTTTGGCATAATTCCAAAATGCTTTCCAGAATAAGTGGACCACTGTCATTTCCTCAACAATTCTAAAAAAACAAAACAAAACAAAACAAAACAAAACAAAACAAAAGGTTCATTTGAGTGAAAAGCTTTGAATGGCTATCTTTTTTACATGTAATTGGGGGGAAATTAAATTAAATTAAAAATTAAATATTATTTTAAAAAGTGTCTCCCAGTCATAAATTAAAATCATCCTAAATTCCTTAAAAGGGAAAGGAGGGAAAGAAAAAGGGACAAGCGGACAAAAATATTTATAGCAGATATAATTGCAGCTAGATGACATAATAGACATAATAGATAAAGTGCTGGGCCTAGAATCAGGGAGACCTGAATTCAAATCTGGCCACAGACATTTACTAGCTGAGCATAAATGTGTGTAATGAGGGTGCCTCTATTTGCCTGTTTCCCCATTTGGAAAATGGGGATGATAATAGCATATACTTCCCAAGATTGTTGTAAGGATCAAATGAGTTAATAATTGTAAAATGCTTAGCACAGTGACTGGCTCATAATAAGAGTTTATAAATTTTAGCTATTATTATTATAGCAGCACTTGTTTTAGCAAAGTGAGTTCCCAATCAATTAGGGGATGACTGAACAAAACATGGCACACAAATATAATATAATATTATTGTACAATAAAAAATGAGGAAAGAAATGGATTCTGAGAAACCTAGGATTTATGTGAACTGATGTAGGGAATTGAGCAGAACCAAAACGATCCATATACTTATAACAATGTTGCAAAGAAAAACTTTGAAAGATTTCAGAACTCTGATCACTGCACTGACCAATCACGATTCCTGAGCACTAATTATGAATCATGCTTCTTATTTTCGGCAGAGAGGTGAGAGACTAGTTATGTAAAAGGAAATATATTTTCAGACAAGGTCAGTGTGTGGATGTGTTTTACGTGATTATTATTAATCACTACAAAGGAGGGCTTGGGGGAGGAGGAAGATGAGCAGTAGTGGGGGAAGTGATAGTAACACTAAAAAAAGGGAAGGAAAGAAAGAAAAGAGCATCGATGAATAATAAAAAATAAACATAAGAGAACAGAAGGAAGTTCAGATGGGTGACAGAGACAAGCAGCTTTGGAACTAACACACAAAAATTATAAAATCCAAGTTGTACACATGGAGATTAATGATTTCATATTCAGTGTCCTTTTGTGTTTCTTTGTATAGAGGGATGTTCATGTTTGTCAAATTCATGATAATAAAAGAGAAAAAAATTTTAAAGAAACACTGTGATGATTTATTTCTTATTCCCTTGAAAAGGTCATATCCAATTCATTAAACATTTGTAACCACCTGCTGAAACAATCTCCTGCCGCATAGTAGTCACCTGGTTTTTTTTTTCCCTCTACATTCCACCCTCCTCTCATCTTTAGACATCAAAGAGAAATGGAAATGCAAAGTAATAATGGTTACAAGATATCTACCATAAAAGGGGCAGCTGTCAAGAGTTCATGCTCAGGAAAGACTTTGAAGAGAACAAGACCCAGTGTTTGGGCTCTCTCTCTCTCCGTGTTTGTCTGTCTCTTTGTCTGTCTCTTTTTCCATCTCTGTGTCTCTGTGTTTGTCTCTGACTCTCTTTGTTTCTTTCTGTTCTTTGACTCTTCCTCTCTTTCTGTGTCTCTGTCTCCATCTCTCCATCTCTGTCTCTATCTCTCTGTCTCTCTCTCTGTCTGTCTTGTCTGTCTCTCTCTCTTCACATTATCACAAAGAGGAGTTAGAAAACTGCCAGATGGGTGACTCAAGTTACTCCTCAAGTCAGTCTACCAACCCAGCAACATATATTGTTGATTATCACACTGGCATTCAAGGAGATGACATTGGCCAGAATGTAATGGACTCAGGTTCCTCTCTGATTTGTGAAATTGAGAGTGCTTAATAGCATCACCTATAGAAATTCCCATGGAACTATAGGAGGCCATGACTTCTGAAGCCATTCTAGAATTTAAAGTTGTTCAATCTTATTTTCAATTTCCTTTTAGTGAATTTCAATTAGGCAAAACAGCCAAGTAATTTCTTTGGGACTACATCAAGAAAAGAAAACAAGAAGACCTGAGATGCAAATGGGGGCTAGAGGCATTTCATATGTTATGATTTGGAGTGAATTCATTCATATTCCTAGACATGAATGCAAACTAGTGTGCCAGGGAATGTATACAATTGTTGGAGGAGTAGGAGGTGCACCTGAAAAGGCTGTTTGCAATGAACTGATATAGTTCAATCTCCGCCACCTGGTGGCTTGCAGAGATACTGCACCCTGCAGCTACTGCTCTGAGCTATGGTTCACAAGAATCACACAAACAAAATGTTTCACACTTTATGTGTGCTAGGCATTCAGAATACCTCTGGCCAAACAAGACACTGCCTTAACTTCAAAGAACTGACAAGCAAGGATATGCTGATAAATGTTTAACAACCAGCCTTGAGTGGGGGAGGGGGAGAGGTTAAATTATTTTTAATGTTTAAATTTAACCTGCATTACTAAAATTTTCTCTATCACTTTCTTAAGTCTAAACAATCAACAAAACAATAAATCAAGCCCTGATTTATAATGGTTGCTAATTTCCAAAGTGTAAATGCTCACATTGAAAATTTAATGATTCCTGCTGTATGAGTTGGCTCCTGCCCATGGGAAGGTGGGGGTGTTGTTGAATGAAAGAAGAGGGAAATCATTCTTTTATCATCTTAAATAATTCCTTGAATTAATGGCTAATGCTAAACATTCATAAAAATAGAAGATCAGAGGCCTTACTAAGTCAGAACTTATAAATATATATGAAGAACAAAGAAACCATGAATTTATTTTCACATTCAACAGACCTTACAAAAGTATGGCAAGTTCTGATCATCTTCTAACGAGGGTGATGTAGAGTTTAAAAATAAGGTAAAGATATTTAAAGATGATCAGAGGCTGTAGAATAAGACCTCCAGCAAACAATTTAAAGGAATTAGAGTTACTTATTTGGAGAAGAGGTTGATGGGGTGTTTTTTCCAAGTACATAAAAGTTTCTTACAGGGCATGGTAACCAGCTGTCTACCCAGGCCATGAGCAATAAACCAATTTAGAAGACTTCAAAGATTTAGGTTAATGATAAGGGAAATTTTTCTGGCATTTGGTTGTTATGAAATAATGGAATTAGTTTCTGAAGGAGGTTGTTGAATTATCTTCTCTGAAAAGGCTTTTTAAAACATATGGTTTATGTGTGGTCCTGTCTGGCAGTATGGAGTTAAGAAACTCCTCAGAATCCTGTTAAGCTCTATTTTCCTATGGTACTAGCAAGATGCTGAAGTTAGTATGTTAATTAGAAGATACTGAGTTTTGTGTTCTTTCCAAGGAAAACTGAATAGGCAATGGTTTCACAATCATGCCTAAGGGGATCTGAAATGAATACTGCATGAGAAAACTACACATTTAGGGTAATGAGATTTATCCAGGGGGACAGAGTTTGAGACGTCTTTAATGCAATTTGTTTCTTCAAAACAAGAAAAGCACCATCAAAAAAGTATATTTATGCTGTTTGATAGGAGCTTGGGACTTTCTCTGGAACTAGTGGAACACTAGTATTAGCCAACAGGCCTACACACGCTATTCATTTACAGAGAAAAAATTAGTAGGTAACAGCAATGAAATGATAAAGATTTCATTTTAAAAAATCTTTTTATACTAAAGAAAAACAGGCTTTCTTCTAATAAGTAGAGTACGAGATGCGACTCAGCAGAAATCAATACAGTGCTACTGTTTAATCTGTTAGATAATTTTTGTCTTAATTTTCCAAATGTAGGTATTATTTTCTGATGGAAAGCTGGTTATTATTCTGTTTCAAAATCTTTCCATTTTATAATCTTCACACTCAACAAAATTGCCATATTATTCTTAATGATACAAAGATTCTAGAAATCAAATAGGCAGATTTCTCCCAAAGGAGAAAAGATAGGTGGGCACAAACTCAATAATCCTAATACTGTACATCACAAATCTATAAAAAATAAAAATTTTCAATTATAAAGACCAAGCATGGGCCCAAAGAAAGGAAGGGAAAATGTACCTTCCCACATTCTCCCTCCCTCTTTTCCTTTCTTTCTTCTCTGCCTCCATCTTTCCCTTCCTTGCAGAGATGCAGAACTGTGGTGGGGCTTGGGGGGACTTGAATGTGTTGTCAAACCTATTAAGGATGTTAGTTTTGCTAACGTGATTTTTTTTGTTTTTTATTCTTTCTCACAAGGAACGGCTCACTGGGGTAAAGGAGAAAGGAGGGAACAGATGCAGAGATAAAAGTGATATTAAGAACAAAAGTTATCAACAAAAATTATTTTTAAAGAAAAGTCTGCTTATAATCCTTCAGCATGTGGTAATCAGAATTACGGGTCTTTTTGGGGGGGGGGGGGCGCAAGGCAATCAGGGTTAAGGGACTTGCCCAGGGTCACACAGCTGGTAAGTGTCAAGTGTCTGAAGCTGCATTTGAACTCACTCCAGGGCTGGAGCTCTATCTACTGTGCCACCTAGTTGCCCCCAGAATTATGGGTCTTTGAAAGCTTCTTCTGGTACTCCCAATGGGATATTGCAATTTTTTGTTTTGGGTTTTTTTTTTAACTTTATTGACCTACCTTAACCTAAAGATATTGAAGTCTCAGTAAATAGAAAGAAAAAATAAACACAATGGATTTGTAAAAAGATGAATATTGTGATGTTTATGTTAATCATATAGAATTGAAACTCTATTCAGTGGCTCTTATAGCAAAGAAAAAATATCCATTTCCGCACTTAAGTATGACAAATAATTAGTAATTTATTCCAAAATTGATTATTCCCCAATCCTTGACACATTTAATTTGGAAAAGCTTATCATAGGTATCTGAAGAATAAAAGCCTGTTAACACAACAGGTGAGCAAGCAATTTTATTCCCATGCTATATGCCATATTTACACTTATAATTTCCCCAAGTACATGTTTTTCCTCCCCCAGTTTTGAGAAGGCAAACAAATGACTTCTCTACGCTATTTCATCCTGTGAATTTATATAATCAAGCTGCCACACTTTTCAGAACCAATGATCCCAAACCCTTCATTTGAACCTGGAGCTTTCCTAGGATTGCACCCTCTAAGGATTGTTAATTTAGACATTTAAACTCTGTTTGCTGAGGGAAAAAAGGGGAATGTGCTCAATCATACTCATATCCCTTCAACAACGGGATAAGAATAAGAAGAGCCTGTAATGCTGATGACAGTCATAGCAAGCAATCCACTGGGAAAAGTAAACCAGGCTCCTGACTCATTAGAAGCAGTGCTTCTGCCTGGGTGAGAATACACTGGTTCTAAGAGTTTGGGGGTCAGCCTTTCAACCAGTGGTGGCAATATGCCTAATTTACTCACTCAGTTGTAGGAGTAAAATATTTATGAAAAGAGGAGAAATGAATTTAGAATAATGGCAATATGGTACAGTTAGGACATGTAGTCAGAGGACATGAATTCAAATCCCAACTTTGTCTTGGAGACATTAGGCGAGTCTAATGGCTCAGGTCTGTAATTACTTCCTCAGAAATTAAGGGTCTTACCTAAGTAATCCCTCTAGTTCTAAATAATGAAATCCTACAATCTGATATTGAGTAATCCATAAATTAGGCACCTAGGTGGCACAGTGGATAGAGTGCCGCCCCTGGATTCGGGAAATTCATCCTCATGAGTTCAAATCTGGTCTCAGATACTTGCTAGTTATGTGACCCTGGGCAAGTCATTTAACCCTATTTGCCTCAGTTTCCTCATTGTAAAAAACAAGCTGGAGAAGGAAATGCCAAACCACTCCAGTATCTTTGCCAAGAAAATCCCAAATGGGGTCAGGGAGAGTCAGACAAGACTGAACAACAACAATCCATAAGTTATGCAGGTTACCAACCAATTTAATTCAATAAGCGTAAGTAAAAAAAACCTAGTATATGTGAAGCATTGTATTCAAAGATACAAACCCTGCTATCTATGGGTATACAATTTAATTGTGGGAAAAGCCATATATACAAAGAACTATCACTTATCTGGTGTTCACTTGTTAGGAAGGTTACAGAGAGGATTCTCATATAGGTAGAGGTCAAAATAGACAGCCTCGGGGGTTCTTCTGACTCTGAAGCCCTGTGATTCTAACAAGAGTTAGCTAAATACATAAAGAATAAGCCCAAGCAATATGCTCCAAGAAATTTGGGGAGAGTCTTTCACATGAGGAGTAGGGATCAGGGAAGGCTTCATGGAGGAAATGATACCTGAGTTAAATCTTGAAGGAAGGGAGCAACTTCAACAAAGACATGAGGATGGGATCCCTACTCTTCATCCTAACTTTCAAGGCCCTGACTATCCGTAGCAAACATACATAATTACAATACATAATATTACATAGTAAATGCATCAGAGTTGGAAAACCATTCTTTTTGCTATGTTAGTGTTATGACCTGTCCAAAGAGGGAAGTTATTAATAGGAGAAGGGGCGAGGGGGAGGGGGTGGGGGGGGGAAGGGAATGGGTCAAGTAATGCTTCCTGAAAGAGGTGGTATTTAAATTGGCCTTTGAAAGGCAGAATTCAGTGGGTAAAGGAGAAGGAAAAAACCAAAAATAAAAGCAAATCAGACTTTGACCTAGAATCCAAAGTTAAAAATTGTTATAGTTTGTTATGGTGAAAAGCTAGAAAGATTAAGGAAAATTTACATACCAGTAGTCACTGATAGCTTAGTCAAGTAGGTTTGTTTTTTTTTAAAGAATTCTGAGGAATAAAATAATTTGAAATATAACAATAACTTGATGACAACACAAAACTGTAAAACTAGTGACGGTGCAGCCTGCCCCTCCTCTTTCCTCCCTATATGGCAAAATGTATAACTGGATTTTTTTTTAATTACCGAACTTTAGAATTGGAAGGAACTTTATAGGGGTCACCTCATTCAGCTTGGGGTCCCATACAAGCAACTTTATTATGAAATCTCTGATAAGTAATCATCCAACTTCTGCTTGAAAACATGCATCAAAGGGAAAAGTCACCACCTTACCAAGCAGCCCATCCCACATCTGGACAATTCTAATTGTAAGAAAGTTCTTATATTCAGAGATTTAGTGCTAAAAGGGACCGTAGATATCATCTAGCCCCCTCATTTTAGATTAGGAAACAGTGGGATTAAGTAACTCTAACTCACCCAGGCAGCCAAGCTGCAGCACAGGAATGTGAACCCAAGTACTCTACCAGCACATTAACCCCTCTTCCTATTGTGCCATGTGGTCTCCAGAGCAAGAAAAAGATCAGAAGAACAATTTGGATTGTGATAAGTATTTTTTTAAAGTTCATTCATACCAAAGAATGCCCTTCTGACAATAGAGATAGGAAATGATAACACTCAGATATGTTCGTATATCACTTTTCTGTTAATATGTTTTAGTAAGAGGTGAATTTAACATGTAGGGATCATGGTTTGAGCTAGACTGAGTATAACTCACACTGTAGACTGCTGGGAGAAATATGAATGGATTTTATTTTAGTCAAGAGTTAGATCTGCCCTCAAAGCTGGAAATCTTCATTTCTAGAATTGACCTTCCTTTTACGAAATCCCAACACATATACTATCTACAAAGGTCATTTTGGCCCATGATTGCATATACTATTTTGCATTGTTGCTGGGCAATGGGAGTCAATAAGATATAGTGTTAAATGTGATTAGTTTGAAGTTAGGAGACTTGGGTTTGTATTCTTGCTTCACCACTAACTAGATGTGTAACCTTGGACTAGTCACTTCAATTTTCTAAATCTTAGTTCCCTTATCTATAAAAGACAGATCTAGGATTTTAAAATGTTGTCTAGGATCTTAAAATAAAAATTACTTTTTTGTCTTACTCACAGGACTGTTTTGAGGAAAGAACTTTTTAAACTTTAATGTTCTACAAAATTTTTTGTAGAAAAAAATATATTATTAAAAACTGATGTCGAACCTGTTTATGTCTGTTTTGTTTGGAATAATCAACTGACCCATAAGACAGAAAAAGCCTTATACTTCCTTTGACTGCCATCCAGGAGCTAATGTGCTGTGTGCAGAGTTGGTGCCTGATAAATTCCAAATTAATAAAAAGAGTGCATTGGGCTATTTCCTTGCTGCCAGATCAACCAGTCCATGTGTTATATATGTACTTTTCCTTTGGTGTAGGAAACGAAAACTAGTCAATGAAACTGTTTGCATACTACGTGGAAAATTCTTATTTGAAATTCAGTTGACACTTCTTGCACATTTCACATCTCCTATTATTTAGCGATTTCATTTATCATTTTAAGATCTTCACTAACTAAATACTAAGCACATGCAGAATTAAACCTTACGTGAGATTCCTCATTTTCCTCTTCTGGAGTGATGGGAAGGATAGAAGGCTTTGTTGGCAATTTGAGTTCATATGTCATTATACTCCACCTGAAGGAAAAGAAAGAAGTGTTCTAAAAATCACTTCAAAATCTCATGAACTGATTTGTTTACTTTCTCATAAACATAAATACATATGTCAATGGTAATTAAGTTGTCTAGGATCTTAAAATAACAACAATAATTTCGTGTCAGGGGACATGAAATTCTGGGAGCCTCACAAGACCTGAAAGGTACAAGAATTTATTATAACTACCCTCTAGCATGGTTCCTTTCCCAGATTAAGTATATTTATATTATCTAAGTTATATAAATCACCTTCCATATAATGATCCCTCTTATTAAACTGTCTTGTCCTTAAAAAGCAAATTAACCCTATTTCAATTAGGGAAATATATGGGGAGGGGGTGCTTAGCAGAAATTATAATGAAAAAAATTAACTGAAATAAACATTTTTTAGTCATCTTTTGTTCCTGGAAGCTATTGTGTTTGAAGGCAAATATTTAAAACTTTGGTTATCTAGAAAAAAGAACACAGAATAAGCCTAGCTCCTGTTAAAAAAGAGGTTCAAAATTTATGATATATAATTGTGTTAATGTAACAATATATCAAATAAAAATTTTACCAACCCATGAAAAGTAACAAAACAGTCCTACAATACACGCTTATTAGAAAAGGCTTACTGTGACTGAATCTAGAAACAGAAGATAGAGGGGGAAGATATATGAGAATAAATCCTAAGTTTCATATGTCAAGCAAGTCAATATACATTCTAATATCTTCTGTCCTTATTCACACTAAGGTAAGCCTTAGTATGACGAATTTAACTTTTCTTCAGTACAAGTGATTTGGGTATTTGCTATCGTGCTGTAGATTGTAATTCCTTTTTCCTTAATGAGATGCTATGACTGAAAAAAAATTATTTACCTAGTGGTCATCTACGAATAAGCCTCCCTGAATTTATCTATATTGGTCCTTCAATGACAAACAATTCATTGGATGCTCAAAAATCTTTCTAGCATACAAAATCTTCTCTTTCCCCCCTCTTCTTCAGGATCTTAGATAGAGTATGACTTCATTAGGCTACCCACTACCCACTCAAATCCCAAAGGTGTTCTCCAGACAAATGTGAGGTGGAGTCTCCAGATCTAACAGGATAAGTAGATGGATAGCAATCATTAAGTATATTTGCCATTTTATCCCCAACCCCAACACAGACAGCCTTAGCCAACCCTTTCACCCACCACCTTCTTGGGTCATCATTTCCAAGGATGGAAGCAACAGATATAACTGTGATCAAATTAACAGCACTAAAGATGCCCAAAAAAGTCAAAAGGAAAAAAAAAATTCTAGACCATATCTTCAGCCTGGTGAAAACAGCAGGGGTCAGTAAGAAAGGAAGATAGAAAAGTATGACTATACCACAAGCAAGTATCACTAACAGTATGCTCAAGCAACTGAATGATAGATTATGTAAGTAAAAGTGATAAGAATATTTCAAAGAGGACTGAACAGAGCTTGAGTTTAAGAAGAAAGTGTATTGCAGAAAGGATTTTGTCTATGCTGAAATTTAAGTGTGAAGAAAAATTTAAAGGTCCCTGTGTGAAGCTTTTTTGAAACACAATTTCAATATGAAAAAAAGAGAAAGAAGAGAGATGAAAAACAGCACAAGAAAGACAGGGGGCTAGGGGGCTACTCTTCAGATTTTGTGTAACTAGGGGATAGGAAATCTCTAACAATGGTTACATTTAGTTGGTGAGGGAAGTCAGCTGCTCGGTGGCTTCAGATTGGATCAATTACAGTGAAAAATACATCTCTATATGTTCTTTTCCCTCCTCCTTTGCTCTGGTCCCAGAAGATGAGGTGGTCCTCCTGGCTAAGTCCATCCACTCCAATCCATGCTTTTGGAGCCTATCTTCTCTGGGATGTTGTCTCCACCCCCCTCTTTCTCTGTCTATCTGCCTGTCTCTCTCTCTCTCTCTCTCTCTCTCTATCTGCCTGTCTGTCTCTCTCTCTCTTTCTCTCTCCACTTTAACCTGTAATCTCTGTCGCCATGCCATCTCCAACTAGTTGTCTAGCAACCTACAGTTTGTCTGTAATAGTTCAGTGGCTCCTTACTGGCTCTTTAAAAAAAATATACAACTCCTTAGCCTAGCATTTAAAACCTGATGCTGATATATCGCTTCTTGCTTTATCTCACAGGGTTTACCATGAGACGTACTATTGAAGAGCACCACTTACGATTCTCTGATCCAGTCCCACACTATGCCATCTCCATGAATTTACACAGGCTATCTGTTATGCCCAAAATGCACTTTCTCCTCATCCCTATTTGCTGACATAATTTTCTCCCTTTAAGATCCAGCTCAGGCTGCTATTTCCTCTACACTTTCCCTGATTCTTCTCCTGTCCTCTGCTCTCATCCTAATACGCAAACTTTCCTAAAGCAAAAGGTGTGAATCTTTACTTTTTCCCATTACACTTCACATGGTTTACTATATTATGATTTATTGTGTGATTTTAGGTAAGTCACTAAACTCTTCTGTATCTTAGTTTCCTTATCAATAAAATGAGGATAATAGTAGTTCCACAATTCGCTTTGGAAGGTCATTGTAAGGAAAAATGCTTTGAAAACCTTAAGGTACTATATAAATATGAGTTATGAGCAAATGAGATAAGGTGTGTAAAGTACTTCGCAAACCTTAAAGATCTACACAATTATAGGGTATTGTTATGACACTAATTTTTGCATATATCTCATTCACTCTCTAGATTTTAAGTTCCCTGAGCATTGTATTTTTTTTTTATTTTTGCATAACTGCATCTATATACAAAGTCCCAATTTCCTCCTTTGTAAAATGAGGGGGTTGGATTAGATGATCTTTGAAAGGTCTTCTATATTTGGTAATCACCCTATGATCCCTTAATAAATGCTAAATGAATTGCTATTACTGAGGATCCAGGACCAACCCTCAGTTGTGTAATTTCAGGAATCTAATTTTATTAGTTTGATCAGAAGTTATCAGAGGCAGCATGGCATAGTGAAAAGGACTTGAAGTTAAGAAGACTTGGGTTCAAACCCCACCTCAGGTGGCCAAATCACTTAATGTTGTTGTGTCTCAATTTCCTCATCTAGAAAATGAAGGGGTTACACTCATTGGCCTCTAAGTAAGGTCCCTCACAGTTCTAAACCTATGGACCCATGCTGCCCACAATCATAACCGCCCTGATTTCTAAGCCAATTTAAGCACAAGGCCAAGTCCCTAGATGAGTAATGGCAAGGAGCTACACTTAGAATTGGCATAGATTTCCTTCAATTATAGCAATGAGTTCAACAGATTACTTTCCTCATTTGATTTCTTTTAGTTCCTTCCATTAAAAACAAAAACCAAAGCTTCCAAAGAAATGTTTCGAAACCTTACAGCAAAAAGTATTCCCCTTTACCTGTCAAGCATTTTTGTACTGGCTCGCTCCAACTTCTCCAATATCTGTGGTAGCTGGGTGTCATCATCACATGAACCACCCCAGCCAAGAACCCGAGCGAGGTCATTTCCTGTACCTAAGGGTAAGACTCCCAGCTGACACTGAAATAAAACACATTTGGGAGACCTTTAATTTAAAGAGCCTAGGAACAGAAAGCCCGTCCTTTCTCCAGATGCTGTTTGCATAATTACTTAACACAGTAAGTAACAGAAAAATTGATAAGAATTGGCAAAAGACAGGCACACATACTTGCCTGTTTGTGCAAGCTGAGTTTATCAATTTCCGACAAAACCCAACCAACGCTTCCATCTCCTCCACACACAAGAATCCGGAAGTTGTCAAACTTCTGAAATAATCGTAAACTGAAGAGGGAAATTGTTTCATTTTAGTAAGTCAACTAGTTCAGTGAAAAGTCTACCATCTCCCCAAGAGTACTGTTTACATTAGTATAAACATAATTATTTTAGATTAATTACAGATAATTTTCTGGGTGAGCATATGAATAGTTCTAATGCAGTTTTGCACAACCTATCCTCTTCTTAGAAGATAATAAAGGGAAAATACAAATAGGAGTGAGGTGAGAGATGAAATTAAGAAGAGAAAAATGAGTAATCATATAAAGGAAAAGGATACTAGGATAGAATACAAAAAGAAAGAAGATGGAAATAACATTTTTATGTTTCAGAAACAAAATAGTATTTTAGTTATTAATATTATATTTTAGATCACAAGTTCTTAACCTAGAGTCAGTTACCTTTTCAAAAAAATATCATGAAAATTGACATAATCCTATGTTTTTGATTTTATATATGCATTTTTCTGAGAAGGGGTCCATAGGCTTCACCAGACTGACTGCCAAAGGGGTTCATGGCGCCAAAAAGGTTAAGAATCCCTGGGCTAGATGTTTTTGTAGCCACTTAAGGTATCAAATGCCACCTAAGGCAACTATTGTTAGCTTTAGTCTACTATTTTCTACCATATACATTGTTTTCTGTTCTCTTTTTTTCCCCTCTTTTTTCATTCTGTTCTCACTCTCGTTATTTCACTTTTCCATTCCTAGTATATTTGGCCCTACAGATGAATCTCTTGGTGCCACTGGTTTGCCTTGCTAAACTGGTAAACTTTCCGCAAAATCATTAATAGAGAGCCAAGAGTTTATATATTTTTCTTAGCAGGCAATGGGGAGTTATAGAAAGTTTCTAAATTGAGGGATGAGGTCATCAGAGTTGCACAAAACATCAACAATTGTGTAAAGAATTGATCAGAGTAGGACAGGAGTCAGCAAGACCAGCTAGGGGCTATTACAGGAGTCTAATGAAACGAGTCTGAAGGGCAGCGGGTACAGTGATTTAGGTTAATCAGAAGCATACATAGCCACCTGTTTAGTATAGCTGGAAGTATCTAGAGTATACAGATTCATATTTCAAATAACATGTCATCCTCTAACAATACTTCTGGGAAAAAAAAACATATGCACACAAGTATTTTTATTTCTTGGAACTTCTATATTTTCTTCTAATGAAAACACTATGCATGTGTATGTATGTGTGAAGTTTTGACATTTTAAGTAATAAAACACATTAAGTACATAATTAGAAAAAACCGGATGATAGGAGAATTATTTTGGCCACTCCAGAGAAAAGGTATAAATATACAATTGCAACACATGGATGATAGTAAATTGAGTACTCTTACTATTGGTATAATGGCAGACTTTTTAAGGTTATCAGCAGAAGTTATGCTGGAAAGAGTGTATAGGAACACTAAAATAAAATGATGAAGAGAAACAAAATATGTAGTCATAGCCCAAAATGTACAGAACACTATATTTTAATTACATTGAAAGGAGGTGATTATTGGATACCTAAGTAATCTGTTACTCAGGTGTTCTTAGCTGTTGTAGTAAGACAATACTTTAAAACGACAACACATTGATTTAAATAGCTTATAGGTTCACTTATGAAATAAGTTTATTCTAAGAGTATGCTTGTACTTGCCTCAGTGGAACAATGGGTTTAGAGTAATTTGGAAATGTTAAGAGTTACCTTGTTTTGGAGGTATATTGAACAAACAATCAACAAAAAAAAAGACCCACATCCAGTTCTAGATGAGGTATGAAAATTATTTGATATCATTAGACCATACCAAAGTATTGCCACTTTTATTGAGAACATAGAAAATATTACTCTAAAAATGGGAAAGTAAGAAAAATCACAAAGAAATCAAAATACATCTGAATGAAGTTTAATTATTGCCTCCATCACAAATATCTCATAAGAACTAATGATTATGTCTTGAAACTGTTTTGAATTATTTTGGACAAAATGCAATATAAACATGATCTCAACCAAAAATAAATTGCAATATTGATTTCAAAATAAAAGAATAAGAAAAATGCTCCAAGCCCTCCATGAGGGCTTTTTAGCATTTTTGCTTCCTTTTAGGGGAAAATATTATTTTTAAAAATTGGTATTTAATGAGGAAAAATTATCGCATTAATCCTTTTTTCTCAAGTAAAATCTAAGCTGGGCAAATTCTATAAAGCTACTAAATAAATTGAACAGGGATAGGGACTGACCTGTGATTTCATTGTTATAAGAATTACCAGATTACAGGTATGTGCCTTCTTTGAAACTACAAGTCTTAAGACAATTGCCTCGAGAACTTACAGGTTAGGGGCGCTAGGTGGCGCAGTGGATAGAGCTCTGGCCTTGGAGTCAGGAGGACCTGAGATCAAATGCGGCCTCAGACACTTGACACTTACTAGCTGTGTGACCCTGGGCAAGTCCCTTAACCCTGAATGCCTCACCAGAAACAAACAAAAACAAAGAAAAGGGTGGGGGGGGGGGGGAGGGAGACAGCTAGGTGGCACGATATATAGGGCACCATCCCTGGAGTCAGGAGGACCTGAGTACAAATCTGGTCTCAGACACGACACTAGCTGTGTGACCCTGGGCAAGTCATTTAACCCCACTGCCTAGCCAAAAAAAAGAAAAAAAAAGAGAACTTACAGGTTAAGTGACTTGCTCTGGCTCACACTGCCAGTATGTGTCACTGACAGAACCTGAATCCAGGTCTTCCTGGCTTCGAGACTGGCTTTCTACTCACTATGCCATGCTGCTTCTCAAAGTGAGAAAAAAAAAGGTAATAAAAATGTTTGAAAAGGCTTTGCAAAGTGACAAAGCAATTTATAAAAATACAAACATATAATACATACAGAACCATATACATATATTGTATATATTAATAATAATTCTAATTCCTAAGCATTTCTATCACTTGCAGGGCTTAGAACAGTAATTCATGTGCAGTAGACATTGCATAAGTAATACTGTAATATACAGGTGATGACTAATTAAGTGCTTTCATATGATAAAGAACTTTATTTTGAGAAAAGAAATAAAAGAAGTTATTTTGAGAGGTACAACAAACCTGGAGAAAGGTAAATATTTTCCTTATTTTTGAAGAAAAAAAGAAAGAAAGAAAAAGGACTTTGCAGTCTTCAGGCCAGTATGACTTTAACTCCTGCAAAATCCTAAAAAATAATATTAGGGATTGTTGAAAAAGAAAGAGGACATAGTCAGTATGACTTCACAGAGATTAGGTCATTCCAGGCTCATATGATGCCATTTTCTGACAGGAGTTTGTTACACTAGAAAGAGTTCTAGTTTGATAGATCAGAGAGATATGGCTATAGTTTACCTAGATTTTAGAAAAGCATTTGACAAATCTTCTCATGCAATGCTTGTGGAAAAGATGGAGGAACATACGCTAGGCAGTGGTATAATTAATTTATTGAATGGTTATCATTACTGATTCAGTGAAGGCAAGACTAGGAATGGGTGCAAATAGCAAACAGGCAAATTTAGGTATGATATAAGGAAAAACTTCCTGACAATTACAGCTATCCAGAAGTGTGATGGGCTGCTTCAAGAAGCAGTCGAGTTTCTCTTGCTGGAGGTCTTCAAACAAAGTTTGGATGATCATTTGTGAGATACATTAGATTGATGGTGTGGTCTTTTCTGACCTCAAGATTCTCTCACTCTGTGACCTCAATGCAAAGATGCATCTGAATTGGGAGGAATGGAAAGGGTATAAATATTTCTATGTGAAATTAGTATTTAAAGAAGTAAGAACAATGCAGTTTAGGGAATCCACTGAGCAATATAGACAAGTACTATATAGTTTTGTAAATATACTATAAACTTCTGGTGAATGCCTCTTCTATCCCTGGGGCCTCTCTTGAGTTGAAATTGTCCATCATTCCAAATTACATGAAATTTCATTAAGAGGAGCCCAGATTAGGACATGGTGAGATAATGATATTTGTTTGCCTTCTTAATTTAAAATCACAAATCTCATTTTATAGTCGAGATGTGAAAAGAACTAATGAACTGATCAAACATGTCATTTACTATAGATCTCAAAATTTCAAACTTTTAAAATTATATAGTGAATAACTACTAATCAATATTCTATTTTCATACAGGATGGGCAAGATAATAGACTGGGAAGAGATCCTGATCCTACTTCTAATAATACTGTTGTCTCATTAGATATTGACCAGAGTCATCAAAGTTATACAATGTGGGGAGGAATAACCAGATCACCAGGAACCAAATAATAATTTGATTATTAATATCTTTCCATCAAATGCTCTATATCACATTATGCCCCTTAATCAAGTATGTGGACCATTATATTACCTAATTTTAATACAAGTACCCTATTCACTACTCTATACTAGTTTACACTTGAATGAACATGAATACTTTCTCCCATGGTGCAGATCACAAATCATCCCACACCTCATTTAAGAGGGACTTTTGCCCATGACCTCCAGTAAATCTGTTAGTGCTATTGTGCTCTGATGTGCTGGAGAACTTTCTTTCCAATGTTCAGGGGACCTTTCTCCAGTTCTCTTGACATTACTTGGAGATTACTGCAGCATCAGGACTGTCTATTATAACTCATTCTCTCAACAGGACAGACCCATTACTTGTTGTAATCATAAATCTCTGGTGAGATTTATCATACCTCTTTTTGTGGGAAGTTCATCAGTAATAGAATGCTACTGCTAACTGACACTCACTCTGTCTCTCACCATTATCCTTTGGGTTTAGCAGCTAGGTTGTACAGTGGATGGAGCTCTGGGCTTACAGTCAGGAAGATGCAAGTACAAATCTTGCTTTAGACATTTACTTACTAGCTGTGTGACCCTGGGTAAGTCACAACCTGTCTCCTTCAGTTACCTAAGCTGCAAAATGGGAGCTTCCAGGGTTGTTATGAGGATCAAATGAGATAATATTTGTTAAGCAATTAACACAGGTTTTGGCACATAGTAGATGCTTAATAAATGCTTGTCCCCTAGGCTCCACCCCAATCCCATTTTGGGTTACTGAAAATTTTGATTTCTTAGGGGGCTGTAGTAATCCATAATTTACAGCCACATAACATCATTGGAAGAATAATGGTTTTAAAAAAAAGATATGTTTCTGTTTCAGGAAGAATCTTAGGGCCCCTGTAATAACAGCAGTAATAATAACATCTATGATTTTTTTTTTCTGGAGCACCGTGTAGTTTCCTAAATGAAATTCAGTCTGCTCTTTCTTCTTATTTAGTTCTAGGCTGAGTTCACTGTCCGTGTGCAGCATATGTCTAAGACATATGTTTCGATGGACCAGTTTTAGAGCTGTTCCATCCAATTTTATATAACAAACTGAGCAATTGGGATTTTTCATGCATGAAGCTTGTTCTTGGTGGATAATAAAGTCAGCATGATTAAAAATCTCATTTAGGAAGCTCCAAAATGTTGCAGGACATGATACAAATCAGAACAATATAAAAATTTTCAAAAAGAGTTTGTAGATGACTTTAGCCACTACAGAGAAGGTATTACTCTTCAATTTGGACTCTAAACTAGAAATCCTCTGTGACAGTGCCAAACAAATTTAGTATGCAGATACTGCCATGTTTTGTAAGACAGTCACTGAACAATTATCGTTATCATTCCAAGAAACTTTTATGATCTTAATATATGCATGAGAAACCCCTCATTGGAGGAAAGCTTTTAAGGCATTTGTCCTCCAAATCAAATATGCTTTTTTGTAGCTAACAAACAAGGAACACAATGACCTCATATCATTTTTACATTTTAGTCAAATATGTGACTTGAAAGATGCATTCCACTATATACTATCATTTGTAAAAGCTCTATTCGCTTCTCATATCTTCACTAAGGATGCTCTCAACAGAATCTCTAGTTTCATTCTAACCTCAGTCCCTCTTCCTATGCAAATATCATAATATTGCCTCACCTTCTTTACATTATTTTGTATTTACTTCTATGTGTATATTGTATCGGCTCTCCCCAATAGCATGTAAACTTCCCTTAGGTATGGACTACTTTACTTTTTATCTTGGTAGCCTCAACAGTGTTTGACTCATGGTGGACACTTAATATGTTTGCTGAACTGAATTGAAATGTGGGTAAAACAATCTCATTGAGACTTGATAATGATGAGAAGGTAGGTGTGTGAGTCTGTGGTTACTGATTTCTTTTCCATCACATTTCTTCAGTAATAATAACAGGTATGTTTTTTCTAGTCATATGATATCTTCTCAAGTATCTTGAGAATTCAACAGATGCAGAAAAAGCTTTTGACAAACTACAACACCCATTCCTATTAAAAATACTAAAGAGCATAGGAATAAATGGAGTTTTCCTTAAAATGATAAGTAGTATCTACCTAAAACCTTCAGCAAGCATCATATGTAAGGGGGATAAGCTAGAAGAATTTCCATTAAGATCAGGGGTGAAACAAGGATGTCCATTATCACCACTGTTGTTCAATATGGTACTAGAAATGTTAGCTTTAGCAATAAAAGAAGGAAAACAAATCGAAGGTATTAGAATAGTCAAAGAAGAAACAAAGCTATAATTCTTTGCAGATGATATGATGATATACTTACAGAATCCTAGAGAATCAAGTAAAAAACTACTTGAAATAATAAACAACTTTCGCAAAGTCGTAGGTTATAAAATAAACCCACATAAATCATTGGCATTTCTATATATTACCAACAAAGCCCAACAGCAAGAGTTAGAGAAATTCAATTTAAAGTCACTGTAGACATTATAAAATACTTAGGAGTCTACCTGCTGAAACAAACCCAGGAACTATATGAACATAACTACAAAACACTTTTCACACAAATAAAGTCAGATCTAAATAATTGGGAAAATATCAGTTGCTCATGGGTGGGCTGAGCTAATACAATAAAAATGACAATTCTACCCAAGCTAATTTACTTATTCACTGCCATACCAATCAAACTACTGAAACATTATTTTATAGAGCTAGAAAAAATAATAAAAAGATTCATTTGGAAGAAAAAAAAGGTCCAGAACATCAAGGGAACTAATGAAAAGAAATGTGAGGGAAGGTGACCTAGCCATTCTAGATCTTAAATTGTATTATAAAGCAGCAATTATCAAAACTACTTGGTACTAGCTAAGAAATAGAGTGGTGGATCAGTGGAATAGGTTAGGAATACAATACACAGTAGTTAATGACTATAGTAATCTACTATTTGATAAACTCAAAGACACCAGCTTCTGGAATAAGAACTCACTATTAGACAAAAACTGCTGGGAAAAGAGCATGGCAGAAACTAGGCATAGACAAAAATGTATCTTGAGAATTGATTCCACAATGCCTTTAAAATTATGTTAATTCCAGTCTAAATTTTCTGCAGTTTTTCTGGTCTAGTTGCTCATCCCATCTTTGTTTTCTTTCATGTCCTTTTTACTTCCTCATGTGACATACTGAGAACAGATCTATTATAGTTCAAATATGATAGTTCTGTTATCATTGATGGAGAAAACATCTTGTTTGAGAAATCTTGAATGTTCTTTTCCATTTTTTCCCTATGGTTGTTCTCCTCGTTTCATCCTTAAATGCTCTTGACATGATTTAACATAATTAGATCTCATATCAAGTTTTCTATGAGCTCATTTTTCTCTCCACCACATCTGGGAGTACTCTGAGGCAAAACTAGTCATAAATTTCCCCTATCCTCCCCTATGATACATTGTAAATACATTTACATTCTAAATTGACATTATTAGTTGCCATATCTCTCCATTTGGTAAAAAATATCAACTGTTTATTGGCTGAAGTGGTCTCTAAACATTCGAACTCCTGTCATACCAACTGTCTTCTATTTATACTGACATTTCTTGAGAAATGGTAATACTGCATCTTGATTTGTGTTCCTCTATCCATTTCCCATTTGAGGGCATTAATAGCCTGTTTATATAGGTCTAGTTGGAGCTATTTTAAATGCATGATAAATCTCAATTTTATCTCCTAATTTTTTGTTAGTTTTGATTTCCACTCTAACTAACCAATTGTAAATCTTATAGATAGCTGATTCAGAAATGACTTTTTGCATTAAGTAACTTTTTGCATCTGTAGTTGCTTCCCATTTGTTAGGCTATAGTTATTGCATTTTTTGTGATGTTATTTGGTGACTGTCATGTCTGTTATCTCCCAATGCTCTTCTTGAATAAAATATTCATATTCTATAGATGTGCATCAGCTAGCCCAATCCCTTCTATTTATAGATGGGGAAAGGTCAAAACAGGAAAAGTGACTTGCAGAAGGTCATAGGAAGCAAATTACAGAGCTAAGATTCAAACTCAGGTTCTTTCACTACAAATCCAACTCTTTTTCCACTGAACCATACTTTCCAACATATTTTTTTACCATCTTCCCTTATGTACACCTTTCCATGATCATGGAAGTGTTTTTGCTTATGCTATCATAAGTACCTTAAAATGGACCAACTGTGCCAATAAGATTTTTAGTTCTTGGTTTTGGCTGCAGGATAAAATCAACTCTGCCACCTTCATTGGTTGCCTCTCTAGTGAGAACATGGAAGTCATCCTTTTATTTAATGGTGAGAATGTCAAATTGAAATGGTTCCATCCTTCTAGTAACACGTCAACTCAGCAGTCACTAAGTGACCTCTGTGACCTTGGAACTCCCATTTAGTGACAACAGAAAAATTAATGTTTCTAGATGGTCTAAAAAACAGCTTCGTAGCATGTTCTCCTCCCTTTTCTGAAAGCTGCCTGCACCACTGCAGAAGTAGGACAGACCATTTTGTAATTTTATTTGTTTCATGGGTTATGATGACCAAGAACTTATCATTTAGTAGCCACACCCTCCATACTTAGCTAGACTGATCTTTAGAAAACAGCTATTGCTAGAACTCTATTCAAAGTCTTTTCATCAAGGTAGAACCTACCAGAGCTTGGTTTTTACTGATAGCCTTTGGGAGCAACAACAGTGAGATACTAGAATAGATGTTTTATGAAAGTGTCATTACCTACTGAGGCAAATTGTAATAGTACACTATACACAATTTATATAATTAGAAATAAATTAATGTTTTCTAAAGCTAAGAAAACTGACATAGTATTACTGCATATAGTTACTAAATGGAAGGAAGTCTTTGAGAGTTAGCCAAATTCTGAGAAATTAAAAAACTTAAAATTTAATTAGTCTATATAAATGTCCAAGATATTAATAAACATCTATAATTTAATTAGTTCCTTTAAAATAAAAATCAATCATTTATCTATATCTGTTTTTAGGTGCACCTACAATAGTGAAGGCAAATGCATGAGATGGGAAGGCAAATTAAATTTCATATTTTATACTAGGATTTATTGAAAGAAGATTTCTTAATAATGCATAATGTATTACCCCAAGTGAGGTCCTCCATTTATTAAATCAAACACCTGAGCAGGATTTAACAACTGTTTAAATCGACGGAGGAACTTTACTCCCTGATTATCTCCACTTTTAGAGTTGACAAATACCAAAAGAGGGCTAGCACGACATGGTGGAGCTGTTGCTTTCCAAAATCCTGCAAAAACATATACAGCAAAATCAGTAAAAATCAGAGAAAGGAGAAATGTCAAAATGCATAAAAATACTATTAGCTAAATATTATTTATTATTTGGATACTTGAAATAATTAAGCCACAACATAAGCTGTACCTTACTTCAATTTTAAAAGGTGGTTAATGGCTATTTTTTGTGTATAATTAACATAAGAATACACTATTTTTTTTGTATTCTAGTGCTCAGCAGCAAAAGATTTCGAAATACTAAGGATAAAAATCAGTAGTAACTACCATTTCTATCTGTTTTGAATAGAGGCCAATTAAATACATTTTTAGACACACTAATTGGCCTCTTCTAGGAATACTGACTTTTTTTATCACAACATATAGATTTAAGCTTAGTTCACAATTCATTTATTATTTAATAAAATATGTTTATCTCCTGTTCAATTCTCACCCCTTGTCTAAATAACTATTCTTTTATTTGGAATGACTTCAACACAACTTTGATACGATCTGGCTTAAGATTATATATAGTTAAATATGATGTAAGTCGAATTATATTCTTTGAAAATGAGAAATCACTTTCAGAAAAATAACACACCATATCAATGCCACATAATAAGATAATTACGATGTTATAGTTAAAGTCTTATACTAGTAATATAAGGTTGAAATATTATATACTTGGGCAACACGATGTATTGAGAAGAGAGCAAGCCTCAGAATTAGGAAGTCCTGGATTCAAGTTCCACTTCTGACACATACTGGCCATGTGACTGACTAAGTCCTATAACCTCTCAGTGGCCCCAAGGCCACTCTCTAAGACTATAAGTTGTAGAACAATTGATGAACTGCATTGGTATAGGGAGTTTTCTCAACCAGAAATACCCTATACCCATGAAATAACAGTTCCAGTCAGAAAACAAAACAAAATGCAATTATATAACATGTTTAAGCTTTAATGCAGGTGGTTAGTAGTACCTTCTATCCTCCATGTTATAAAGAATAAAAGTACTTAGTTTTGTATTTTGTACGTAGAACCAAGTTGTGCCATTCTTAGAAGAGAATTTTGATGGAAATTGTATAATACTTGATAAGTGAATTTAAAAATTACCCCCCAAATCATGCAGTCAGATTTTTCCATAGTTCTTTTCAGGCAATAATCAATAATGATCCTATTTTAACTACTAATATGAATACGGTAACAAATAATGCATATGAAGATTTCACAGAAAAGCAATGGAATTTTATGATATTAATGTTTCTATCAATTCATAATTTATAGATCATTTTCCTGCCTAAATGATTTAAATGAAAGGATAGAGAAACTAATTTTGGGATAAATAACGGCAGTTGTGTGGATTAAACAAAAATATACATATGCACAATAATTACATGTCAAGAATACTCATAACTTATACTATTACATACCATCAGAATCTATGCTGTTCAGTGCAATAGGGGGTATGATAGATACCTTACATTGGTCAAGCGGACATTTATAAGGAAACAAATCTTTGCAGGCAGTATGTACCTAATAACAAATAAAGTTTGATAAATACCAGTGAAAGAGATTCAATTCCTTAACACCTAATAATATGTTACAAATACAGGCAAGCACACATCTCAAAAGATCTAGTCATTTGTAATAGATTCTAGTTCCAGGGCATCCTACTCAATATCATATCATAGCTTCTAAAACACCAATGATTTGGTAATTAGCATCCTTTTTCAGTATCTGCTATACATGGAACTCCCTTCCCCAAGACTTACCTTAAAACTTTACTAATACTTTGAGAACACCCTACATATTCAATACATTATGCCAAGTCAGATGCTTAACCTATAGGTCACAGTTTTATGATCTGGAAGATAAATAAACCTGATGCACTAAATAAAATTCCCAAGAGAGAAAAAAAAAAAAAACAAGGTTTAGGTGATTGCTGCTAACACTTAGAAGAGATGTAATGTTTCACGAGATAAGGACAAAAAACTAACTCTAATCACTTAAACCCAGGCCTTAGATACTTAGACAAGTGCTAACTTACTTAATAAGACCTATGTGGTCTAAAAGAGTTTATGTACAAGGTCCCCTGAGATCCAGGGTGTATATGTGTATATGTGCATATGTGTGTGTGTGTGTGTTTCCAAAGAGCAACAGCCTTTAAACATATTGTCTTGATTTTTTTTATTTTCCCATCAGTCCTTTTTTTTGAAATGCCCCCACCCTGCCCTCATTTCCATATTGAATTCTCCCTTGCATCAAAGAAAAAAAAAAGTGAAAAGCCTCAATGCAACAAATGCTTCCAATAATGTATACAACACTTGAGCCAGCCTTTTAAATTAACAATAAACATGAAGTCTCCACAACTTAGAGCTATAACTGTGGTGTCAAATACCTGGAATATTATACTATTTCATTCTAATTTGTGTAAAAAAATTGAAAAATAACAAACAATAAAAGTGGTCACTTGAAGAAACTGATGTACAAGGAAAAGAATATTTTGAGGGAAATTGTGATAACAAAAATAAAAATAATCCTGATTTTTCCATATAGTTTTATAGTTAGTTTAGCATCAGACTTTGTATTTCAAAAGTATCACATAAAAATCTAGAAAGCATGCTTGAAAAAGCAAATCACATCTAGCTGTAGCAAAGGTTGTCATTCTAGGATTCTCTGGAAACTCCCAATATAGATAAGATATATGATACAGAGATTATAAGCCCTTCATGCCTCTGTGAATTTTTTCAAGAATTGTTATAACATGACTAATATGGAAATAAGTTTAACATGATTGTACATGTATAACCTATATCAGATTGCTTTCCATCGTGGGGAGGGGGGTGGGAGGCAGAAAATTTTGAAACTCAACATTTTACAAAAATGAATGTTGAAAATTCTCTTTACATGTAATTGGAAATACTACTAAGAAAAAAATTGTTGTGGCAAAAAAAAATTCATTACTTGCTATGCACAGTCTGGTGACAGGTCTGTGTTAATTTAGAATGGTTTTCTGACAACAAGTACAATCTGTCCTGAGATTTTAAGTCTTTCCAGGATGATTGCATCTAGCATGACTTGTGTTTCCATTAGTACAGGTCTTCGAGAACCCAGAATTACCCTCATACCATCATATGTTATCAGATCAGAACTAGAGTAGAGGAAAAAATTCTTAATGGAAAGAATAATCTGTATCCATATGAAACATATGATCTATAATTATAGGGAGGCATATTTATAAAGGTTTTAGATGTCAAAGGGCCACTCATGCTTAAATGGCATCTCTATGATCAGCTCAGCAATGCCCTAGGTTCTCTGTCTTGCTTACAAACTTTACAATATTAAAGACAAAATGAGAAAACATAAAAACAAAAATCAAAGAGAAATACAAAAAATGAAAACAGATGTCAAGCAGCTTTATATGCCACAGTAAGAAACAACTACCATAGCTTTACACCAAAGGCACTTCCAATCTTGGAGACGTAGGACGCTGCCACAGGTCTTATCACAGACTGCACATTTGGCACTGACAGGCAAGTTGCCTTCTAGCCATTGATGAGGCATGGCTATCTGTGAGCCAAGGGAGAAAAGGGAAGACTGAATTAGATAGTACAGAAACAGGTAAAACAAACTCAGAATTTAATGATCGCTCACATTAATCTTCTCTTTGAATTAATATTATACATAAAGGTATCTAGAGTAAGAAGTATTCAAGTCCATAGACTTTATGAATAGTGGCTTTAGACCTAAGAAAGTAATCTTTACTTTTATGTTATGCACCAAATATTTCTAGCCAAAAAAAAATCTTTTTTTAATTCAGCCTTTGTATTCATATCCATGTCCACACACACTGCAGTGAGCAATGTTATCTTTGAACATGAAGAGATATACATACACATAAGCACAGGTGCACACAGTTAGTCTTTATGCCTGCCAAAAAGAAGAAAGGTTTTTACAGTCTTACTCCATGTGTGCAAAAAGGAGAGAAGGGTCCTTTCTTTGCTACCATGTAGGTTATCTCCTACATTATTAGTGCTTATAAATAGAATTATTTAATATGGACAAATGGTATACATAATTAAAAAGTCTAGATAGTGCTCTCCTCCTAATACACACATGGAGAAAAGTACCACTCTCCCACAGGGGTAGAATGAGTAGCATTTAAAATGAAAACCTGAGATTTCTAAAACCTTTTTTTAATTACCATTCTCAAAAAAAAGCTCAATTTAAATGCAATTTTTGCAAATGCAAGAGTCGTAAGAAAAATGAGTACAATTATCATTACAATCTAGAGCATATGCTTTCTTTGTTAATCTAACTTTAAATTAAAAAATTTTTAAAGTGGTCATTTCAATTCATTAAATTCTAACATAGCAATAGATAAATACAGGTAACTGTATTTAAATTTAATTTTTTTTAAAGTGATCATTTCAATTTATTAAATTCTAACAGATGACAACAAGTAGATAAATACAGGTAGCTGGTACACAGTTAATTGTTTAAAATTTACAAAGTATTTCTTATACATTTTCACATTTCATCTTGGGCTTCAGTTAGAATGGCAAGAAATCAGTAAATGTTTAATAATGCATGGTTTGTAAACTTGTTGGTACATTTCTAAATAAGAAGCGGCTGGGAGTAAGGAGTGGCAGCTAGCCATAAACTCCTTTTTTTTTTCTTAACCCTCTGCCTCTATAATGGATTTGAATGATTCCTAGAAACACCCCCCACAAAAACCCCACAACTTTTCAGCACTGCCCAGGAGCCTGGTATTCTTGGAATCTGCTGGGACTACCAGGTAGAGCTAATCCATCCCTGCACAGTTAGAAAGCAACAGGCTAAAAGGAAGCTGTGCAAAACATTGTCTTGTTTTTCCATCAAGCCAAAAGCAAATGGGCATATACTACTATTCCACTACACAACACATTTTTTCCTAACTTCTCTGAGAAATAGTCCTTCAAGATTTCACAGTGCTCAGAGAAAGCCGAAAAGAAGCTAAAAATAAAAAATGCTCAAAATTAATACTAGTAATAACCTCATCCTGATTCTAGAACAAAACTTATTCTTGATGAAAGCAGAGATACTGCTCAATCAAGGGGGATCTGTTTCCCAAAGAATTCAGATGATTAAGTGACTCTTATTGAATTTAGTAATTATTACCCCCACGTAATTCTGAATTCTATTTGCCCAATGCAAGAAACATGCAAGTCTGGATGCAGGAATCATCTGAAACAGGCAAAAGAGAAACTTACACCATCTTCATCCTCAATGATGTCTTTCCCAATGGAAGCTAGAGTAGTCCATTTGCAGTTATTTGTTGCCCTCACTGCACATCTTTTGTGTGCTTTGAACTTACACACTAAAAAAAAAAAAAAGCATATGTATACATCAACCATTCCTAGTGCAAACTATTCCATGAAATTAATTTCAACAGACACAAAAAAATAAAACCATATAATTCAGATATAAAACTTTAATTCTAGTTTTGTCACTTATATACATACAGTCATCATATTATGTATGTATTTATGCCTAGATATTTAAAATTAATAATTCTCACTTACATAGCATTTTATAAAATCCTGCCTTGTACAAGGATGTTATGAAATGAGTAATATTATTCCCATTTCACAGAAGAAAAAACTGAGACTCAGAAATAAAATGATTTTTTCAAGGTCATACAGTTAGCAAGCGTTGAAGCCTAAATTTTGGCTAAGGTCTTCTGGTTTCCATGCATATGATGCTATTGCTACTTTATCACATTATTTTTTTTAGAAAGTTACTACCAGAATATAAAAGTGTCACACTCCTTAATGGGGACATACAAAAGAAATACACAGTTAATTTCCATCTTATCTGGGATAAAAGGAGGGGTGGAATACCAAATTACTTTTTTTAAGGGTAAGAGAGAAGAAAATCCAAATTAATAAGAAAAGTTAAGGAAAGATTTTTTTTGCAAGTATGCCAGAAAAAAATTAATCTCAAGGATGATAACTAATAAAAATATGATTGGGAGCCAGAAATAGAGCGTTATAACTTAAAGTCGTTATTCTAGCATACCTAAGTGGTAAATATGAGAAACAGGCACAATGATGTAATTCTGCCACCAAATTAATCACTGCAAAGAATCTCACTAGGGCATGATATCCAGTACTATAAACAAAAACCAAAATCAATCAATCAATAAGCATAAGCATTGGGCTATGTGCTTGGAAGACAAAGAATCTAGCAAAGAGAGACAACAGGTATGTGTGTGTGTGTGTGTGTGTGTGAGTGTGTGTGCGTGTATGTATATATCTCAGTATACTTAAAATAGGGCAGTTAGGTGACAGTAGATAGAATGCCAAAAACAAAAACATAGTAAATAAATGTATTAAGGGGCAGCTATGTGGCACAGTGGATAAAGTGGCAGGCCTGGAGTCAGGAAGATTCATCTTCCTGAGTTCAAATCCAGCCTCAGACATACACTAGCTCTATGACCCTGGGCAAGTCACTTTGCCATGTTTGCCTTAGTTTCTTCATCTGTAAAATAAGCTGGAGAAAGAAATGGCAAACCACTCCAGTATCTTTGCCAAGAAAACCCCAAATTGGGTCATGGAGAGTTGAACAAGACTTAAAATTAGTGAACAACAACAAAATAGAAAGTGACTTAAAGAGGAAGGCACTGATATTTGCAAGGATCATGAAAGGCTTCAAGTAGAATGTCCTGCTTAAGCTAAGCCTTGAAAGAAGCTAAGGATTCTAAGAGGCAGGAGTAAGGAAGGCATTCAAGGCATGAGGAGAGAGAAGTCCAGGTGTGAGGTTCAGTAAGAAAGTCAGTTTTGTAGCCCCAGGGCTTAGTCTGGTGCCTGGCATAAGTTGGTGCTTAATAAATGCTTGTGGGTTGACTGATTAGCTGTAGTGTGTGTGTGTGTGTGTGTGTGTGTGTGTGTGTTACCATAACAATTTTTTTCTTAGTAGTATTTCCAATTATATGTAAAGATAATTTTCAACATTCATTTTTGTAAAATGTTGAGTTTCAAATTTTTCTCCCTATATATATAGTGTATATTATAATGTATATATATTATATATAGTATATATTTTCTCCTATATATACAGAGTGTGTATGCATGTGTGTATATGTGTGCGTGTGTGTATATATATATATACACACATTGTACATACTGTAATGTATGTATGAAAGGAAGCAATGTGTACCAAAGCTGGAAAGGTAGAATGAAGTTGGGTGGCACACGGCTTTAAATAATAAAAAGGGAGTTTGTATTTGATCCTATGGGTAATAGGAAGCACATGGTGAGGTTTCAGTGGAGAGTTAAAAACCTAAGGCAGGCCCCAAAGATGTCATTTCTCCAGGCTACTTTGAAAGTTCATGAAGAACCCTTCTCTAGAGCTGACCCTGTAAAGTTGCCTTTTCTCCCTTATTCTGCTCCATGAGTGCTCCATGGGTTCATGTCCCAGCTAGCTCCACCATGCTATAGCTTATCAGGGTAGCAGAGAACAGACTTATAAAGCCTTCCTGCTATAAGGGACCTTGGAGATCCAATCATCTAAGCCCTCTCCCACTCCAGCATACAGATTAGTGAGTTCGCATCTAGAGAGGTACCATGACTTGGCCACGAACTACCAAGGGCAGTACAGCACCACGCACCCAAGATGGACCTTGCTGCTATAATTCACTGTCTCTCCAAACAGACAATGGTCTCTGCCCTTGTGAGACTGTGGAGGGGAGGGAAAGCATGGACTACAGCTAGAGAGACCACATGATTTGGCTAGGGCAGCAGCCAAATGGAGAAACTGAGGAGGAATCCTTCACTTCTGAGAGGAGCTAGCAACTCTGGGGAGGGAGGGTAATGGGGAAGACAACAGTGGAGGCCCGTGGAAAATCATTTAAGAAAGTCCTACATGAAGAGATCCTTATTTTTTTTATTCTTTTCTTTTATATTTTTAGTTTTCAACATTTACTTCCACAAGATTTTGAGTTCCAAATTTTCACCCCATCTTGCCCCTCCCCCCACCACAAGATGGCATGCATTCTGAATACCCCTTCCCCTGGTCTGCTTTCCCTGCTATCTCTCCCCACCCTTCCCCTTCTATTTTCCTGTAGGGCAGGATAGATTTCTGTACTCCATTTCCTGTATTTCTTATTTCCCAGATGCATGTGAAAACATTTTTTTTTAAACATGTGTTTTTAAAACTTTGGGTTCCAAATTTTCTCCCTTCCTCCTTCCCCACCCACCCTCATTGAAAAGGCAAGCAACTCAATATAGGCTACACTTGTGCAGTTATGCAAAACACTTCCATAGTAGACATGCTGTGAAAAACTAACTCTATTTCCCTTAATCCTATCCCGCCCCCCCATTTATTCTATTCTTTCTTTTGACCCTGTCCCTCCTCAGAAGTATTTGCTTCTGATTACCCTCTTTCCCAATCTGCCCACCTCTCTACCATCCCCCTACTCTCTTGTCCCCTTCCCCTCCTATTTTCCTGTAGGGTAAGACAGATTTCCATACCCAATTGAGTGTGTATGTTATACCCTCCTTAAGTCAAATCCTATTAGAATAAGATTCACTCATTTCCTCTCACCTTCCCCTGGTTCTCCTCCACTGTAAGAGCCTTTTCTTTTCTCTTTTTTTATGAGATAATTTACACCGTTCTACCTTTCCCTTTCTCCTTCTCCTAGTATAATCCTCTCTCACCCCTTAATTTTGTTCTCCAGATGTGACCCTTTCATCTTCAACTCACCCTGTGCCCTCTATCTATCTATCTATCTATCTATCTATATATATATATATACATACATACATACATATAATTGTTTCTCTCCAACTACCCTAATGCTGACAAAAGTCTCATGAGTTACAAATATCATCTTTCCATGCAGGAATGTAAACAGTTCAATCTTAATAAGTCTCTTATGATTTCTCCTTCCTGTTTACCTCTTCATGTTCCACTTCAGTCTTATATTGGAAAGTCAAATCTTCTATTCAGCTCTGGTCTTTTCATCAAGAATGCTTGAAAGTCCTCTATTTCACTGAATGGCCATCTCTTCCCCTGAAGAATTATACTCATTTTTGCTGGGTAGGTGATTCTTGGTTGTAATCCTATCTCCTTTGCCCTCCAGAATATTATATTCCATGTCCTGCGGTCCCTTAATGGAGAAGCAGCTAAATCTTGTGTTATCCTGATTGTGTTTCCACAATACTTGAATTGTTTCTTTCTGGCTGCTTGTAATATTTTCTCCTTGACCTGGGAACTCTAGAATTTGGCTACAATATTCCTAAGAGTTTTCCTTTGGGGATCTCTTTCAGGTGGTGATCGGTAGATTCTTTCAATTTCTATTTTGCCCTCTGGTTCTAAAATATCAGGGCAGTTTTCTTGGATAATTTCTTGAAAGATGGTGTCTAGGCTCTTTTTTTGATCATGGCTTTCAGATAGTCCAATAATTTTTAAATTCTCTCTCCTGGATCTATTTTCCAGGTGAATTGTTTTTCCAACGAGATATTTCACATTGTTTTCTAATTTTTCATTCTTTTGGATTTGTTTTACAGTGTCTTGGTTTCTCATAAAATCACTAGCTTCCAACTGCTCTATTCTAATTTTTAAGGAAGTATTTTCTTCAGTAATCTTTCGGACTTCCTTTTCCATTTGGCCAATTTTGCTCTTTAGGGCATTCTTCTCTTCATTGGCTTTTTGGACCTCTTTTGCCATTTGGGTTAGGCTATTTTTTAAGGTGTCATTTTCTTCAGCATTTTTTTGGGTCTCCTTTAGCAAGCTGTTGACTTGCTTTTCATGATTTTCTTGCATCACTCTCATTTCTCTTCCCAGTTTTTCCTCCAGTTCTCTTACTTGCTTCTCAAAATCCCTTTTGAGCTCTTCCAAGGCCTGGGACTGATTCATATTTTTCTTGGAAGTTTTGGATGTAGGAGCTTTGACATTGTTTTCTTCTTCTGTTTGTATGTTTTGATCTTCTTTGTCACCAAAGCAAGATAATATAATCTGACTGTTTTTGCGCTGCTTGCTCATGATCCCAACCACTTACTTGAGTTTTAAACTCTTTGTTAAGGTAAGAGTCTGTTTCCAATGTGGAGAATGCACTGTCCCAAGCTTTGGGGGTTTGTACAGCTGTTTTCAGAGGTACTTCTGGGGACCTGTAAATTTTCAGTTCTTCCAAGGTGGTATGATAAGGGGCGACGTGTTTCCTATCCACCGCCACAACAAGCTCCACCACACCAGTGCTCCTCCTCGCCCCATGACCTCCCCTCAGAACTGTGACCCAGATCCAAGCACGGGCAATGCAAGAGATTCCTGCCTCAGCCCTGGCAAAGAGAACCCTGCAATGCCCCTCTGATCAGCCACTCGATTCCCCCTCAGTCTGTGGGCTGGAAGCTCAGAAGGCAGTCACTTTCCTCGGGGAGGTTGAGATCTAGCTTCTTCTCTCACTGCAGTAACAGACTTTTCCCACTGACCTTCTCAGTTGTCTTTGGTGTTCATGGGTTGAGAAGTCTGGGAACCAGCACAGCTGCCCGCGATTCAGTCCTCTGAGGCCTGCTCCAGGGTTGCTGCGGCCTGCGTGCCCACGCCAAACTGCGCTCTTCTCCCAGCCCAGCGCGATATACCTTTCGCAGCCATCCAGGTTGTCTTGGGCTGGAAATTTGTTTTACTCTGTTTTTTGGGGGGTTCTGCTGCTTTAGAATTTGTTTAGAGCCATTTTTTTGTAGGTATTTGGAGGGCTTTGGGGGAGAGCTCTAGCAAGTCACTGCTTTCCCTCTGCCATCTTGGCTCTGCCCCCCCCCCCCAAGAGATCCTTCTAAAAGCATCCCAGGAAACTTTTATTATAGCATTTGCAGGGCAAATGGTTATCTATTTATCAGCTTGGATTTTGTTTTTGTTAGATACAATCTCTCTCTCTCTCTCTCTCTCTCTCTCTTTCTCTCTCTCTCTCCCCCCCCATCTTTCCCTTCCCTCCCTGCCCTCTCCCCACCTCTCTTTCTGAGATAATGTGACTTCATTGCTAGCCTTTGGGGCAGAACACTGGGGGAAATGTCCTAATGCTTATAGGTTGTATAGATGATTAGGGAGGAAAGAAGAATCCCATCCTGGGGGTAGAGGGAGCAATCAGTCAGTTGTCAGTCAATAGGAATTAAGTGCCTACGATGTACCAGGAACTGTGCTGAGTGCTGGGGATATAAAGAAAGGCAAAGCAGCTCTTAAGCAGCTCCGAGTCTAACCGGAAAGACCCCACTCGAACAACTACTTAGAAACAAGGTATATCCAGTTTTAAGTTGGAGATGATCAATAAAGGGGAAGTCATTAGCATTAAGTGGGAATCAGAGTCTAGATCTATTGGTTCAGACTAAGTAAGCAAGCCTCAGGAGTACTGAACAAGAGTGCCAACTATAATACATCAACATGTGAAAGTGCATAAGAAAGATCCAAATTGTTACGGAATTTTAAAGGACAAGAAAAGGGAATAATTTATTCTAAGTAGTTGCTTGAACGTGTTCTCTCCCATTAGACTATAAGCTCCTCAAAAGCAGTTTTTGCCTCTCTTTATATCCCCAGCACTTAGCATGGTGCCTGAAATAAAGGAAGCAGAGGGGTGTAGGGGGAAAGAAGGAAAGGGGCGTTCTAGGTAGAAGGAGTAAAAAAGAGAAAAAACGCAGAGAGAGGAAGTGATGTGGCAGATCCAGGAAACCACGAGGAGGTGAGTTTGCCCAAAGCAGCATCTGAAGGAGAATAATGGAAGATTAAGCTGGAAATGTACGTTGAGAATGAATCAGTGAGAGATTTCAAAAACAACACAAAATAACAGAAGCTTCTGGCTGGGGATGGGGGAAGGAAGGATACAAGCATTTATTAAGCACTTACTATATATTGGGCACTGAGCTAAGTGCTTTACAAATACCTTATTTGATCCTTACTACAATCCAAGACGGTAGTTGCTATTATTGTTCACATTTCACAGTTAAAGAAACTGGGGCAGACAGAGGTTAAGTGACTTGCCCAGGGTTACAATGCTAGTGTCTGAGGCCAAATTTGAACTCAGCTCTTCAGGTCTAGCACTCTCTCCATTTTGCCAATTGGCTGCCTAGAGATGGGTAGGTTGGTTGAGACAGTCTAATACTCTCTATAACAAAAAAAATTAATAACTAGCCACAAAACATCTATGTTTGACTATACATTATGGTAACAGAGGGTTATTTATCCTTCTAAGCAATCACCACCACCACCACCACTACCATCATCATCATCGTCATCATCATCATCGTTGTCATCATCATCATCATCATTATCACTAGCATTTATATAGCATTTCAACGTTTGCATAGAGCTTTGCATATGTTAATTCACTTGATCCTTTTAACCCATTTGAACAGAATACACAAAGAGTATCTGCATATTAACTAGAAAAGAAGCAAGTTTAATAAACTATTATCAGTCCACAAAGGTAAGGAGTTCTATAAACACTGAAAAATATGCTCTGCTTTTTTTTTTTTTTTGGTTCAGATCTGTGATTTCAAGATTATAAGGAACTCTGGATATGGAAATGCTCTGCACTATAACATAGTTTTAAAGAGGTGCCTGGGACACTAATGTTGTTAATAATCCTCATTGTTACGATGCTTCAGAAGATGCTTTCGGTTTCTAGCATTTTACCCATAAGAAATATTTTCTAGAGCCGCTATCAGGATGATGGCTACACAACAATAGTCTTCCTTCATCTAAATCAGTAATACAAAGATCAAAAGATTGGAGAATAAGCCAAGCTCTTCTGAAGGGTATGTGAACCATAATCAGACAACATTTAAATGAACGAATGAAAAAGTATTAAAATTCCTACTCTGATTTCTAACTCCACTTTTTCCTTGTGTTTAGAAGAAATTCCTATTACACGTTGCTATATCATGGAGCAGTCCAGTTTTTTAAACACTGGAAATTCTTTACTTTGGTATAATGTAGTATATTATTGAAAACATACTATATACAACCAAATGATTATTATTTCTGCATAATTCTGTATAACTTTTACTGTCTAAGCTATAGGTTTTATGCAGAAAACAAATCTTAGTTTTTAGATGTTTGAATGAAGCAGTACCACCCCAAGCATGCTCAGCTTACACCAAATCAGGGAAGAGAATGAAAGATGGTGAAAAGTGAAATATAGGACTACTCTATTATTAACAATGATTATTTTCATCTAGGGATTTCTATGTACAGAAATAGTAGTCATTGATCTTATATACAAAACAATTCAATAACAAATACATAATCAATAGCCCCTAGGCTCTAAGATTCCACTCAAAGGGCTAGAAAAATAACAAGAGAATATGAAAAAATAAATGTTTACAATAGCCTGTTAGTGGTTTCATCATTTAAAATACTGATTATTAAAAATCAAGTCAGTTTTTACAAAAAGAAAGTGTCCCATGACAAGCTACATGAGCTGAAAAATGGAGAATAGAATAATATTAATAGTAGGTGGCATCCAATTAGATCATTGTTGGCTGTTAAGGAATGGAATTTAAAATGCAAATTAATTAAATTTGCTACAATATTGCTTTCAACTTTTAGAAGTATTTTTCTTTTTTTAAATATATTTTATTTATGCAACTGGGGAAAAATAAAATACTAAATAAATTAAAAATGTTTTATTTACTTTGTTAAATAGTTACATGTAAACACATTTTTAACATTAATTTTTAAAATTCTGAATTCCAAATTCTCTCCCTCTTTCCTGTCCCTCCTCTACCCCTTGGGAAGGCAGTAATATGACATTGATCATACACTCAGAGTTCACTGGTTCTCTCTCTGGAGGTGGAAAGCATTTTTCATCATGAATCTTTAAAAATTGTCTTGGATCATTGTCTTGGTCAGACTAGCTAAGTCACTCACAGTTTATCATCATTACAATATTGCCCTTACTGTGTACAATGTTCTAGGTCTGCTCACTTTGCTTTGTATAGGTTCATATAAGACTTCCCAGGTTTTTCTGAAATCATCTTGCTCTCATTTCTTATAGTACAATAAATGGTATTCCACCACAATCATATGCTACAATGTGTTCTGCTTTTCCCCAATTAATGGGCAAGTCCATCTGCTTCCTCCCACTTTCCCACACACGCATAAAAAAAAAATACACACACATATAAAATTGTTCAGATGACCTGAAATTGGATGGGCAGCCCACTGAGTTAGCCCATAAGTACACATGCCTTGGAAAAATACTAGAATTTGACAATAAATTGGGTCCAAAATGTAACAGGAAGAAATAATCTCCAGCTGATCCTTGACACAAAAATTCCCTTTTTTGTCATCATTAATCTTTAGATTATAATATAAGGCTATCAGTTACGCCCCCCTTCCCCCAATCTTTGAAGAAGGAAAACAGCTGATGATACTAAGGACAATGGTGAGCTCTCTGGTGAAGATAAATAGGACATACCATATTACTAATTATGACACATTGATAGAAGTGGTGTAAGAATGCAATCTGAGAAATGCAGAATCAGAAAAGAAGGTATGTTGGTCAAAGAGTCACAGCAGGAGATAACAGATAGACAGCTTTCCTGGTACCCACAGAAGGTTAAGAGATCAAAGAGAAGACCTCTAGTAGATTATGTAGATGACCTATGGAGGATTTCTTAAAAGATGTAGGCAAAAATTACCAGACAAAAAAGTAATGGATGTTATCATCTACCTCCTCAGAGGAAGTGTCCACATCAGTAAGATCATAATCTATTCAAGTATTGATGTAATGACTATTAAAAGATAATTCCTCAAAACTATGTTAGTATTTTTTCAGACAAAATCAAAATCAAAATTAAAAAAATCAAAACCATGATAATTTGCTTCCTGTATCATATTATTAGCATTCGGTAAATATTAAACCAGGCAGCTAAGTGGCACAGTGGATAGAATGAGGGCCTGGAGTCAAGAAAACCTGAGTTCAAATCCAGCCTTAGACACTTACTAACTGTGTGACCCTAGGCAAGTCACTTAACCCTGTTTGCCTCAGTTTCCTCATCTGTAAAATGAGCTGGAGAAGGAAATGGCAAACCACTCTGGTATCTTGGCTAGGTAAACTCCAGGTGAGGTCACAGAGTCAGATATGACTGAAACAACTCAACAACAACAACAAAATATAAAACTGCAAAGGTGTAAAGTCATCATGAGTGACTTAGGGATGTAGATGATACAGAACTCACCAGAAAGAGCATTAGATATGAAATCATAGGACCTGAATTCAAATCCCAGCTCTGCTACTTACTGTGTGACCTCTGAAAAGTCATTTCCCCCTTTTTGGCCTCAGTTTCCTTATCCATAAAATTAAGAGGGGGTGGACTAGATGACCTCTAATGTCATTTCCATATCTAAATCTATAGTACCATAATCCTAAAATTTTAATAGTGGCTGAACAGATAATATTGACTAAAAAATAAACCACTATCATGACATAGACACTTTGACATTTTTTGTTAACTACCTTCTCAATTCACTTAATAGATTATTCAGGAAATATTTCTTTTCTTTCTAATATAAATAATGTACATAATCCTTACTATATAGAAAGCTTGAAAATGATAACTCCAGTTATTCTTCATTATAGCCAAACAAAACAGATGAGCATGGTCCACAATTAGGACCCAAGGTAGAAACGTTAAGTAATTTCCAAAGGTTCCATAAATCAAGAACACTTTGTCAATAATGCTACCCTGACACAATCAAAAGGTAAACTACAATGTTTTGTAGGATTTTATGAAATTTCCCAAGGGTCCAAGAATACTAATAAGCAATACGCCACAGCTTTTAAAAATAGACCACAGAAATCATTAAGGAGGTGACTTGATTGTTAATGTTTCAAAAAAAAACCAGTCACAATGGAGACATACTGATTAAGTAGTTAAGTAGACTTATAGGAACTTATAAGAAGTTTATAGGCACTATGTTATTGAAAGAAGGTTCTAGATATCCTGCTCTTATCAGCCCAACAATTTTCTTGTTTTATCATTAAATGTTTAAGCAGCTATATTATCAGTTAATTTTCAATCTTAACTGTCTCAGGATGATGTAAGTAGCTTAATAAAATTCACAGGGCAAAATTCATCAACAGATTACCACATGTATTTTTTTTTCAATGCATTTTTTTTTCAGTTTGGGAGGTGAGAAAAGACAATTAGGCCTTGTACATTTTTTTAGTTTGGGGGGTGAGAAAGGGCAATAAGGCTTTGGATGCGGATGAAAATAAATTCACCCCCTAGAAAGTATATTTACTCTTTTAGACTGGTAAATAAACTTAAACTACGTCTTTTTTAAGTAAAGGGAACATATTTGTTAAATAAAAAAACCCTACGCACTTGGAAGACTTGAAATGCCTCCCCCAAATTTGACTGGAAAGTGAGCAGGCCCATAGTGCAATTTGAGGGTACAAAACTTCATAAAATTTATATGGGAAATAATTTACAACCAGAGTCTTCCTATAAATTCCCACATGTAATAATAAAGCATTTGATTGGAAGATCTATGGTAATGTGGGATTGTAGGCAGCAGTCCATAATTTAAAAACACTCATCTGATGATTAAAATCATAAGTCTATTACTGCATAATGATTCAATTATAAGGCACCATCTATTAGAAACTACTTGAGATAATTCTGTCCTCCAGGACAACAGTAAAAAGGGCTATGATATGCTTATTAGTGAAAGGAGAGATAGCATGGTGGAGTGGATGGATGGTCAGTTTTGGAATCAAGAAGAGCTGTGCTTATTTTCTACCTCTCTCACTATCTGTGACCATAGCAAATTCACTTAGAACTCTCTTTGCCTCAGTTTCCTCATTAGTAAAACGAGGATAATGATACCCACCGTACCTACATCCCAAGGTGGTTGTGAATTTCAAATGAGATAAATATATAAAGCATATTGCAAGCATTAAGTCATTAATATAAGGTCAATTATTGTTACTGTTATTATTATTATTATTATTATTATTACGAACTCTATGAGCAGTTAGAGTAAAAACTCAATGCCTCTAAAAGAAAGATTGACTTTCTTCAAAAATCTTAGTTTAAACATTTTTAATGAATGCTGTTCTCAGTGTGACACAGTGGAGAAAGCACTGGACTTGGGTTCAAGTCCCAGCTCAGATGCTTACTAACTGTATGACCCTGGTCAAGTCACTTAATCTACCTACATCTCAGTTCCCTCCACTATAAAATGGAGATAATAATAGTATCTACTTCACAATGTCATTGTGACTATAAAATAAGAAAATACATGTATAGTACTTTTGCAAATTTCAACACACTATGAAAATTTGATCTATTATTATAAATCCAACTCATCAGTCAAGAAATAAGCCAAAGCCATACCAATAAAATAAACATGAAAATGATACCAAGGTTAATTTAGTTTTACTGCTATACTGATCAAACTATCAAAGGGATACTTTACAGAATTAAATAGAATAACAATAAAATTCATCTAAAGAAACAAAGATCTAGAATGTCAAGGAATATAATGTAATGAGATAGCAATAAAGAGGGATTAGCAGTTCTAGACCTCAAACTATATTATGAAACAATAGTTATAAAAACTATTTGGTAAGGTATATCAATGGGACAAATTAGACAAGGGAGAATTAGAAACAATGGAACTCAATAAACCAGTGTTTGATAAAGTAGAAAACAAATCATTTGGGCAAGAACTCAGTATTTGATTTTTTCAAAACTTCTGGAAAACTGGAAAGTAGTTTGGCAGAAATTAAGCTTAGACCAAGTTAATACATATTATTCCACAATAAATTCTAAATGGATATATGACCTTAATGTTAAAGATCGTACTATTAAAAAAATTGAAGGAAAGGCATGTCATAGGGAAGCCTTTCACAGTTATGGGTATTCTTAACCAAATAAGAGATAAAAGCAATTCCAAAAGATAAAACGGTTCATTTCCAATTACATAAAATTGAAAAGCTTCTACACAAACAAAATTAACAAACCTAGCATGAGAAGAGAAAAAAAATCTTTGCATACTATTTGTCAGATAAAGATGTGGTAACCAAGATATATAAACAACTAACATGTATGTATGCATATATATATACACACATAAATATATGTATATATACACATGTGTGTATGTTTGTATATATATCCAATAGCTAAGTGGTCAAACAAAGGATATGAACAAAAAGTTCTCAAAAGAAGATCTGCAAACTATTAATAACCATATGAAAAAATGCTCCAAATTACTACTAAAAGAAATACAAATTAAGACAATCCTAAGGTTTTACTTCACACCTTGCAAACTGACAAACATGACAAAAGATGGGAACAGTCAATGTTGGAGGAGTAGTGGGCAGATAGGCTTATTTTTGGTGTAGCTATGAATCAGTACAACTATTCTGAAAAGCAATTTGAAATTATGCAAATAGAGTCACTGAAATGTCCATCTTTTCACACAGAGATTCCACTTTCAGCCTTATAACTTAAGGAGGTGATTTATAAAAAGAAGATCTCCAAGGGAGAGCCAACCCTGCCAGTGAATCTCTTCCATTCTCCCCATGGTCTGAAAGAACTTCAACTCCAGGGTATTTGCCGAGAACTTCTCCAGCTGCCCTGCAAAGGTTCCCCTTGGATCTGGGACATGTTCAGTGAGTAAGCCCAGGACAGGTGGAACACGGCCAGTGTCACCCTCCCTGTGGCTTTAATAGTGTACTTTATTGTTGCTACTTTCCTCCAGTACAAGGCCTGTAGGATGGGCAACATGGACCAGGTGATATCCATTTGGTTCCTGATGGGTTGGCTAGGCAGAGACTCCTATACCCTTGTCAACTCTTTCCTTGCCAATCAACTATCCTTGTAGACATACATCGACATCTACTATATGCTGGTTGACCTCCTAATGATGCCCCTTTGCTGCTACTACAAATACAAAAACTAAGACTCCTTAATATCATCCCTCATCGACCTGGCCTTCCTTTTCATCTCCTTGGGGGCAGTGTAAGCTGGCCTCCTCCTCCTCAATCCCAGCCCTTGACCTCACAGGAGGTCTTCAGGGGCAGGACCCATTGAAAATCTCTTCACCAAGCAGGAGACTATTGGCTGCATCATTGGCTCCACCTCCAGTTCCCTATATCTGCTGTCTTTTCTGTCCCAGATCTACACCAATTCCATAGGAAGTTCACTCATGGTATCTGTACTTCCTGTTTGCCCTGGTGATTTGGGCTAATGCAATGTATGACATATGGGCTGAGCACGTTGCTGTAGAGTCCTGAGGTAGAGTAGACTGATGGTAGCTTCCTGCTCCACTATATCCCCTAGCTCACTGACAGCCTAGGCACGCTGCTGATAGACATCATTATCTCAATTCAGTTTCTCATCTATAGAAAGTGACTCTCCTTCCTTGAGAGAGAGAGAGCCCCTTCTGGGCCAGAATCCTTGCTGCCTATGTGCCAAGGACAAGTCAAAGATGACCAAAAGACTAGGCAGACATTGAGGGAAGGAGAGGAATCTGGAAGGGAAACACCCGCTGACTGGGATGTATTTAGGTGCTAAGAAGGTAGATGGGGGTGGAGGGAAGTAGGTAAACTCTCCTGCTGCCTTCTTTGACCGAGTCTTCTGCTCCCTGATCTCTGAAAGACTCCATGAACCTGCTCCCTCCTGCCCCCAGGAGCCAGGACCTACTTCTCCAAGAATTAGACCCCACTGGCCCCCAACTTCAAGATTCCAGTCAGACCAGGCTGGCCAGGGATTTGTGGTGGAAGAATTAAGCTATTTTCAATGAGGATCACCATAATATATCCCCTCAGGCCATTCTTCAGCTGGTTTGTACCCCCTTCCTCACTTGCCCAGGAGCTGACCCATGGTCCCCAGGAACCAACACAACTTGGCTAGCAGCTTCTCCTTCCTCTATATTTTACCCAGTGCCACACTTTCTAGTAAAATCCATCTAAGTAGACAGCCAAAAGTAAAAGTCTCCATATATACCAATATATTTATAGTAGCACTTTTTGTGATGCAAAAAATTAGGAAAAAAATGTACACCCATTGATTGGGGGATAGTTAAACAAATGGTGGCATTAAATGTATTAGAATATTATTGTGCTGTAAGAAAGGATGAAAGTGGTGAATATATAAAATCATAGAAAGATTTACATAATTTGATGCACGGGGAGGTAATCAGAGCCAAAATAATAATACATACACTGGCTGCTGTTGAGGCATTTCAATCATGTCCGACTCTTCCTGATCCCACTTGGGGTTTTCTTGGCAAAGATACTGAAGTGGTTTGTTATTTCCTTCTCCAGCTCATTTTACAGATGAGGAAATTGAGGCAAACAAGGTTAAGTGACCTTCCCAGAGTCACACAGCTAATAAGTGTCTGATTGAATTTGAACTCAGGAAGATGAATCTTCCTGACTCCAGACTCAGCACTCTGTGCACTGTGGCACCGCCTAGCTGCCCCTCCATAATGGCTACAACAATGTAATTGAAAACAACCACAAATCACTCAAAAAATAAATGTTGTAAGTTAGAAACAAAAAACATGGATCCAAAGAAGAGATATGAGAAGACATTCCCACCCCATTCCTTTGCAGACGTGGGAGGTAATGGGTGTGGCACACTGCTTTCTTGGAGAAAGGATGCTGGGAGAAATGTTGGTGAGATTAAAAAAGAGATATAAATGTATTTTAAAAAAGAAAAACAGGTCAAAGATTTTTAAAAGTTTAAATGGATTAAGGAGGTTAACCAACAACTAAATATAAATTTTTAAAAAGAGTAAAGTAAGCACTGTTCTAAACTATAAATAAAATCTAGGAAACAATATTAAGTGATCAATAAAGGAACTTTTTTTGCATTGTATAGTCAGTCAGGACTAAGCAAATAATAGCAGAAAAACAGTCATTTGAAAAAAAAAATCTCCAAATAACTACTAATGAAACGTAAATTAAAACAATTCTGAGGTTCTACCTCACATCCATGAAATTGGCAAAGCTGACAATAAAATGAAAATAATGAATATTAGAGGGATTATGAGAAAACAGGCACATTGATTTACTGTTAGTAGAGCTGTGAATCGGTCCAACTATTCTGAAAAGCAACATGAAATTCTGCACAAAAAGATGTTAAATGCCCTTTGACCCAGGAATAATAAATGTTTATTGATTGATTGATTGAAGACCACTGTGTATACCCCAAAGAGATCAAAGAAAGAGGGAAAAGTCCTATATGTATAAAAATATTTATAGATGCTCTTTTTTGTGATGGCAAAAAATAAACCCTGGATATTAAGGGGATGCCCCTTCATTAGAGAATGAATGAGCAAATTGAGACAAAAGATGTTTTCAAAGAGAACATAGAAAGACTTGTATCAACTGATGTGGAATAAGAAGAACCAGAAGAACAATTTATAATATAACGTCAATACTGGAAAACTGAACAACTCTATTAGCCTGAAGAACTCTGATTAATCACAATTCCAGAAATTAACAAAGAAGAATGATGCATATCTCATGACAGAGATGAGGAATTAATACATAAAATAAGAAATGCATTATTCAACATAACCAATATGAGAATTTGTTTTGCTTGACTGTGCTTAAGTGATGGAGGACTGGCTTTCTCTCTCTTTCCTTTCTTTTTTCCTTCCTTCCTTCTCTTTCCCTCCTCCCTTACTCTATTTCCTTCCCCTCCTTCTTTCTCTCCTTTCTTCCTCTCCTTCCTTCACTCCTTTTTTCCTTTCTTCGCTCCTTCCAAGGGGAAGGAGAAAAAAATGAATGCTTCATAATTGAAAAAATTAAAAATTTGTATATATGTATATATTTAAAAATAAAATGTTGATATAAAACTGGAAAATAAAAGATCTGCTCAAAAGAAGCTGCCAGTAATTTTAGAGAATCAATGCCTCATCCTATTTTGGTTTACATTTTCTTTCACACATTGGTCTTTCCCATTTCTATCACATGTTCCTTTAAGACAAATAAATCTCAAAGTTATTCCTAGGTGTGGAGCACAACTTGATGCTAAAATAAACTTGAACCACTAAAGTTAATATTTTATATAAAGCTATGACAGTCACAACTTTCTTTTCTACCCATAGGGAATTTTTTTCTGCCCTTAATAGTTCTCTGTTTATTTCAAAGGAGTTGGAAGCATTTACAGCCCTTGCATCTTATTCTTATGTCTTTGGGAGACACTAAAGTGGGAGAACAAGCCATTGGCTGAATATATTACCTTCACAAGACAGGCCATGGGAAGTAACTCCAGAGAGACTCTCTCGGCACACGTTACAAAAGGTGGGTCGAGCATGGGAGCAGGCATACCAGTTATGCATCCCTGAGAAATGTTCCACATTAAACTGTGCCGCCTGGTAAAGGAGAAGTTAAGACAAATTTGCAAATACGGAATATGGCTACTGATTTAATTAGGAGGTGTGTGTGTGCATATGTGCATATATGCACACACGCACACACACACACACATATATGCAAAACAAAAGGAAATTACATTTTCTAATTTACAGAACTGTAATTAGAACATTCATTTAAATTATATATATACATATACGTATACACAAAATACAGAAAAACCATATCTACATGTAATTTATTTTAATTTAACACTTAGAACTCTAGTGATTGTTGATTTTGGAAGCAACATGATACAATGAAAGGGATTTTATTTTACCTCATAAAGTTCCCTTGACTGTACAGACTTCAGTAAACTGATCCAGTCTTCCATCTCCTTTCTGTTTTCAGCGCACAATACCAGCCTCCTGAATGGGGTGATTATCTGAAAAAGATTTCTCAACTTAATGATTCCAAATAATAAGGAAGAAATTGTAACATCTGACGAAGCAATTCCATTTTCCATGTTTTGCCATTCCTTGGTGATAAAAACAAAATGCACTCGATAAACATACATAAGGTTTAATCTCAAACCATAATGCAATGCTTAAAGTACAAAGCTTCTACCTAGGGGGGAAATTACTTTCATTCTTGATCTTTAGGAGTTTCTCTTTTTTAGTTACATCATTATTTATCACACCTTTTTTAATATAATCTACTCAAATTAAGAAGCAAAAAAAAACCCCATTTCTTTATAAGAAGAATGTCAAATAAACTTCAAAACAATACTGAAGCAACTGTAAGCTTTTTAAAGAATTAAATTATGAATGACCTTAAGAATAAACTGTAATAAAGGAAAAAAACAGGGATATCAAGTCTGTTTAGTACTTCATTTCTATTGAATTTACCATAAGTGTTTGGTTAGTAATGAAATAGTATTACGTGGCAATGTTATATCTAGTGCCTATTGACTTGGATTTTAAGCAGGGATTTAATTTTGTGGAAATTAAAGCCCTAAAGGTCAAGTGGGGAGCATGGAGAAGAAATAGGAAAAAGAAAGCTCTTTCAGCTACTTTGAGTAAAAAAGACCCTGTGTTTCCCAAATTATTGTAAAATACCATACAATTTTTCTTGATTCATTAGAATAAAAGGCAAACAAAACACATTAAGAAATGGCAGGGTTACTTTATGCTACTATGGCAGAGCACATGCAACTTTGCAAGGAATCCAGATCCCTAAACACTGAACTTCACTTAGAAAATCAAAATTAATCAATTCCAGATACAGGATCATGTATGTGTTCAGGAAAACAATTAAAAACAGGGGGAAAAAAATCACAATTTAGCACAAAAATTGCTTTAAATTGCCAACTAAAATTAAAAGTGCATTGATTTAAATAAGCATTTATTACTTCTTTAGTAAAAAAAAAATCTCTCTGTAGAGTCATAAATTAATTTATTCCATATTTCATGCCTCATCCTCAAACAGATTCTGCAAGTAAAACAAAAACTAAACATTTTAAATGACTTTATTTTTCATTAATTCATGACAGGAAAAACATCAAACCAAAACTAATAGTATTAAAAAGTGTACATTGACTTTAAAGTTGGAAGAGAAAAGAGGGAGAGAGAGAAAGAAAGAGAGACAGAAAGAGAGAGAGAGATCCAATCAGTCTTAGGCACTTACCCAGACCTTGCTGGACTTCTCTGCTGTTGATTTGGACTCAGCAATACCTCATTAAGCTCAGTTGCCCTTTAATATATCTGCCCAGACCCTCAAGTGCAGCAGGCTACCAGTCACATGGGCAAGTAACTCAAACCTTTCAGCTCTGGGTATTTTTTTTAACTGCATATGGAATTGAAAGGCATTTCACTTTGGTCTTTCCTTCAGTTTTCTACTACCCTCTTTTGATAGAGCTCATTAACAGTTGGTCTCTCCTCTTCCTGAATAAATAGTTAATGCAAAGAGCAATGCTTCTCTCATTACTTAGGAGCCAAATGGATGCTTTATTACTTGAAGATGTTGTTTTTTCTAGGACAGCTCATCAAATGAAACAGAGAGAAGCCAGTAAATCATAATATACTCCTGGCTCCAGGAGCCAGCAGAGTGCTCCAGAAATCTCTAGGCTTCACTGAACTTACTGATATTAACAGAACAAATACCTCCAAAAGCATGTATTTCTCTTTATCCTATATTACATCACTACAAGAATTCTCTCTGTTATATAGCAAGATAAGCATTCATCATACAAATAAACCGGAGTGTTCAGGTTTTTCTTCTCAACTTTTGCATTATATTTGTGGAATTCTAGCGAAAATATGATGTACACATAAAGCTTTAATTAGCTACTCCCTTTGTTCCTAAAAGCCATTTTTAAAAGGCAAAAAAGATCATAAGGAGAAAACGTATTTGTCTTGCATCTTAAAAAAAAAAATGACTCTATACAAATGTCTCAAGTCAATCAACAGGCCTTTATTAAGCATCTACTATGTGCCAGGCATTGCACTATGTGCTAGAGAAACATACAAAAGATGAGATTATCCCTCCTCTTAAGGAGTTTACATTCTAATGAGATCAAATGTTCAAATAGTTCAAATATTTTTCAGTTATAACATGCTTATATATGTATATATGGCATGTACATATAATCTCTATATTTTCATGAAATAAAAAGTGCACTTTATAGACTCATTTTGAAATCAATTCTCATAAAAGACTGACATATAAAAGACAAAACAAATTTTTAACAACTTTTGGGAATATGAAAATAAATATTATAAATAAAGTTAAATCAGTTTCTGCATTATATATACTAGACAAATCAATGTTTTGACCTTACAAAGTACTATCCAGAAATAGCAAGAAGACATAAGAAATATCCTTCACTCCCTGCTGCTACCTACTTTTGGAATTTGTCATTTCCTCCCTTCCCCCTACCTAGGCTGCTGACCGAGCTCAATACCTCTATCTACCTCCACTTCTAATCAGACATCAATTATTTTCTCACCTTCTTCCATGCTAGATCCGGAGTGGAGCATACAGTGGCAAGGGGTTGGGGGGGGAGCAGTGAAGGAGAAAGAAGAGGAGGAGAGGGTCCCACTGCACCCTCACTGTTCCCAGAAGCACCCCAATTCCCATCCCAGCTTAACTCTCCAAACAACCCCAATCCAAAGGCCTGGGACCTAGCCTTCACCTCAGAGCCCAAGGCTAATTCAAGGAAAGTCGAGGAAAACCTGGGTGTGATTCTTCTCTGAAATGTAGAAGAATCTTATTTTCAGTCTTGTCTGTGCAGAGATTCACCATTTAGTTCCTATGTGTGACTTTCTTTCTCTGCACCCTCCCCAGCCAGAGTCAAAGGTGAAAAAAAAATGAAGGGAGGAGGCTTAGAAGGGAGCCTTTTTATTTCTCACAAAGGTAAATATATAAATAAAACCCTTAGGAAATATTAAAAGAGCTATGTCCAAGACAGCAAGGTAGAGAGAAACCTTGATCAGAAGTAGTGGCAACCGCCAGAAAAAATGGAGGTTGATTAATAACAGGTGAGGCGTAAGTGTCCTGGGAGGACCGGTTCTTATACCCACCCTGAAGGCCATCTATCATTCCCCTTCTCCTCCCCAATTACTGGCACCCCTCAGACCCAGCCTTTTGAAGCCTTGCCACGATGTCTTGAGGGCTGAAGGAATTCCTAATCCTAATGCCCACCGGTGGGAAAGATGGAAAAAGGGAGAGTCCTAGTTCCCCTGAGCAGTTTGAGAGAGAAGCAGTCTGAGTGTCTTGAGTTGGAATTTGGAATGCATTTTCCCACAGAAACCCCATTACACAGGGTGACTGGATTCCACAAAACTGTTGGGACAGTACTAAAGACATCTACAGATAAGCCTCTGAACCTAACCATTAGTCTCTGGGGAAATGGCTTTTAAGTTCCAAACAACTGACCACAAACAATTTGTTGGTAAGTTAAAGACTACCTTTTATTCTGTTTTTAGGGCTAGTACAGTAGTACCTTGGTTAACAAATTCCCTGAGAATAAAGCTCTTTTTTTCAATCAAAGTTAGTCTTGCTTAAAGAAAAAAAACAAACATTAAATTATACAATGGATGCTACTTATGTTCATAGATACAATAAATAGCCTTTGTTTATCCTATATGAACACATGGCAAAATTATAAAGTTCTTAAAAGTTTGTCTTATGTTATTAGTCTCCTCTTTATATACCCTTTACTCCATCTCAGTGCATATTCCACCTTTCTCATCCATCCCCCAGTACCTCCTCCCACAACTTCATCCCAAGCAAAATCAGTAGAGATCAAATAATAACTCATTAATAATATATATAACTCACTAAACAATTGTTGATAGATTATATTTGAAGTAAAATTCGTTTTCACTCAAGGGTTAAGCCATAGGTTTAAGTCAAGTCAATCCATATTTATTAAGTACCTACTATGTGCCAGGCACTGGGGGCAGCTAGGTAGCATAGTGGCTAGGGTGTTGGCTCTGGAGTCAGGAAGACTCATCCTCCTGAGTTCAAATCTGGCCTCAGACATTTACAAGTTCCTGGGCAAGTCATTTAACCCTGTTTGCCTTAGTTTCCTCATCTGAAAAATGGACTGGAGAAAAAAATGCCAAACCACTCCAGTATCTTTGCCAAGAAAATCCCAAATGGGGTCACGAAGAGTCAGATGTGGCTGAAAAATGACTGAACAATCCTATGTGCCAGGCACTGAGCCTAAGTGCTGGAGATAAAAAGAAAGGCAGAAAATAGTTCCTGCTCTCAAGGAGCTCACAATCTAACATGCACAACAAGCAAACAACCATGTTCAGACAAGCTATATCTACACAACAAATCAGAGATAATCTCAAGGAAAGTACTTAAAAGTGGTATTGAAAAGGTTTCTTGTAGAAGGTGGGATTTTAGCTGGGACTCAGAGGAAGCCAGGTAACCCAGGAGATGAGATGAGGCAGGGGAGCATTACAGGAATGGGGAACAGCCAGTGAAAATGCCCAAGTAGGAGATGGATTTTCCTGTTCAAGGAATGGCAAGGAGGCCATTATCACTGTCATAGCAGATTCAGGGATGAGTAAGGTATATGAGGGCTGGCAAGGGAGGGAGGGGGAAAAGGTGATGAAGGGGTTTGAAAGGCAAACAGAGGCTTTCATATCTGATCCTAGAAGTAATAAGGGACCACTAGAGTTATTGAATTGGGGGGGGGCGGTGGCGATGCTCAGGGTGATGAAGGGGTTTTTTCTCTTGTTAATGGAATTTCATTTTTGGAGGAACTAAAGAAACCATATAATCCCTCCTTAGCTGGCCTCAGGACGTGATTATGGGATCACAAATTTAGGGTTTGGGGTGAGGGCCATCCAAAGAGATAACCATAAAACAGAGTCACTCTATTTTCTATTTAAGTTTTCTCAGAGACTACTTGAGTCCTATTTCTGGGAGATGTTGGCAGTGAAAAAGTGTCAGGGTGTTTTTTAACAGGGCCTGGGACCCACCTTAATCTAGCAACAAGCCTGTCTGTCTAATAGTGGGTCCTTCCGTCCAGACTTCCCGTTCATTCCAACAAATACTTAAGAGTATTAAATACTGACAACTGGCTAGACACTGTGTGTGCTAAGGCAGGAGGAGTAAAGAGATAAAGGAAATCCATTCTGTTCTGAAGGAGTTTAAATATACAGGTTCTATTTTAATCATAGGTAAAGGCCCTCTACCTTACGTACCCTAACCTTCTTCCTAAAATTACTCTGAGCTTCCATCCCCCAAAAAACTTATTGTGCTTACATATCTGACATTATTTTAATTTATAATTGATGGTTTTTCATCTTGTAACCTCCTTCTTATCTGATAGCTTGGAACACACACCTGTCCTTCCTAAGAAGGAAGGAAAGAAAGAAGCATTTATTAAGAACTTGCTGTGTCAGGCACTGAACTAAGTGCTTTACAAATATTATTTCATTTAATCCCCACAACAACTCTGTGAAGTCGTTGCTATTATTATCCTCATTTTACACTGAGGAAACTGAGTCAGATAGAGGTTAAGTAACTTGCCCAGAGTCACATAGACAGTAAGTTTCTGAAGCTAAATTTGAACTCAAGTGTTCCTGACCCTGAGACCAGTGGTCTATTTACTGCATCATCTAGGGATATCTGTACCTCTGATTAAGAAGCTTCTGACAAAGAAGCACATCCCTGAAACATAGTCTCTTTTTAATACTACCATACTTTGAGTGCTACTGGTTTATATTAATTAATCTTATATTTTCAAGGTCTCCTTAGTCTGGTTAGTGTAAGGCATGATAATAGTATATAAAACAGGTGCAAGGCAATCTGACATGACATATACAAAATTCTGTGTCAAAATAACACTACACCTGCAGCTTCAAATGAGAAGGAAAAAAAATTTCGATATGAAACACAAAATAGCTTGAAAAGGGAAGGATTCTAATTCTACATGGGTTTTCTGACCAGAACATAAAATCTCTGCAAAATCTAGAAGTTTCCAATATGAAAACAGCAACTGAAATGCATGATTTGTGAAAACAAAAAGGAATTGACTGGCTTTCTTTGGGAATATTAGAGTAAGAGAAGAGAGGAACTTAATTCTGGAAATCAATCAATCAATTAACACTTATTAAGCACCTACTATGTGCCAATCATTGTGCTAAGCATTGGAAAATATGGATTTTACCAACAAAATGGTCACTAATTTACAAATTACAAAAATAAAGATGATAAACTAGCCTTCTAGGGGATTGCTATGAGAGGGAAAAATATTAAAAATTAGTAGTTATATAGTAAAGACTTTGTCATCTGCTAGTCAAAAGCTTATAGAAAATAAAAACATTCTACTCAATGGAATTCTTAGAAGATCCTGGGTCTAACTAATACCAAGTACAGTGGGTAAAGTCAAAGCATGTGACTGTGGGGGGGTGTTGAGAAGCTCAACTCTCTATCTGCAAGGAGTTCAAAGAACTAAAATGTCAAGACAGATGATTATCTAACTCACCTTTGTTGTTCTCCAGTGAAGAACTTTTGAAACCCAATAAAAATTCAAAGGCTTAACAACTCTTACAATAAAGGAAATCCTTTCTCATTTCTGTTATTTTCCTTATATCCGACTGTGTAAGTAAGGTTCATTTACCGCTCAACTATTGCAACCCATCTTACTCATTTTATTACATAATTAATTAAAAAAGCATTGATTAATATTAACAGCTAGCATTTATGAGATACTTTAAGGTTTGCAGAGTGTTTTACAAATTTTATCCTCACAACAACCTAGGGAGATAGGTGCTATTAATATTCCCATTTTACAGATGAAACTAAGGTAGTCAAAGATCAAATAACTTGCCCAAGGTGATATAGCTAGAATGTGCCTGAAGCTAGATTTTAATAATAATAATGATAACATTTGTATAGTGCTTATTATTTGCCAGGCACTAGACAGAGCTTTGCAATTATTATCTCATTTAATCCTCAAAAGAATCCTAGGAAGCAGGCGCTGCCCCCCCCCCCATAATCTCCATTTTACAGATGAATGTGTCTGAACACAGATTTGAACTCAGGTCTTCCTAACTCCAGGTACAGAACATTATCTGCTATGCTGCTACTGAACTGTGAGCCAAGCACTGGAGATACAAAGAAATAAGTGAAAGTTTCTGCCCTCAAGGAGCTTACATTCTAACAGGTGGAACAACATGTATATCTATAATTATAGATGAAATACATAAAAAGCAAATACAAGATAACCTTGGATAAGAAGGCACTGAGAGCTAGAAAAACAAGAAAAGTTTCCTAAAGTCATCACTGTCCAGACTCAATTATCTCAAAAATTTGAACCATTCTTCAGAAAAATCTATATCCCTACTCTTAGATTATTTCTTTTGCTCCTTCAAGATTTTCTCCAGTTGTTTTTTGTTTGTTTGTTTTTGCATTGGAGACCACAGCAAAATACAAGGCCACAATAAAATGCCAACACAAATTTTAAGGGATCTCCCTGGCTGTAAAGGTACTCCTACTTCTATATTTCACATATTTTTTTTGACATTTCCTCCCCTTTTGAGGGAATGGTAAGATTTCCCCTAAAGTTTAGGAAATGTTGGGTCTATCCTAGGAAAATGGTAGCATAGGCATTCTTGATCAGTAAGAAGCCCTACCTTTCCTCTGCCCTCCCAGGCATGACAAGAACATCTTAGTGACCTCAGAATTCATCTAGCCCAACATACTACCTAAAGCATGGCCTCCCATTTAGAGCACCCCTGATAGATAGACATCTAGTCTTCATTTAGGACCTGCAATTTTGAAGCAACACTGATAATGCTGTTATTGTATGGTTTCAATTGTTAGCTTTTCCTTATATTGAAAAATCTTTTTTCTTGTAGATTCCATCTATTGGCACTAATCTTAGCCCTCCTGGACCAAGCTGAAAAACTCAATAAAACAAGCTTATGTTGAATAGTGCAGAGATAAAATGGTTTAATTCTTTGATTTGGTAATAGGATCTAGTTTGTCACTAAGGTGTACTAGGAAGAATGGAATCAGTGCTAAAAATGACCTTTGAGCTCAACTTTCCACTCAATGTAAGTATCTCCTTTAGAATATTCTAGCAAAATCAGACTTGAATTTCTCCAGTGACAGAGAATTAATTGCCTGTTAAGGCATCATCCCATTCCACAGTGGAAAAACTATAATTGATATTGGAAGTCAATTCTTATGTGAGAAAAAAAAATTATCTTTCCTTTAACTTCCAATCTTAGGTCCTAGTGCTGTTCCCTGGAGTCATACAAAATAAGTGGACTCCATCATCTATATGATGGCCTTAAAATATTTGAAGACAGCTACCACATCCCCACAAGTCTTTTCTTCCCCAATTCCTTTAACTTATGATCATATGGAATGATTTCAAATATCCTCACCACTCTGGGTCATTTTCTTCTGGACAAACTCCAGTTTGTCAATGCTCCTCCTAAAAGTGTTTGTTGAATTAAATTAAATTGAGTACCAAGTTGTACTCTAGCCAATGCAAAGGACAATGTGGGTATTTCCTCATTCTGTTGTACTCAACAAGTAGATATTGAGCATCTACTATGTACCAGGCACTATGCTAAGCACTGGAAATAAAATCAGAAATGAGAGCCCTTACCTTCAAAAAGGTTATATTCTACTGGAGGATACAACATGTACAGAGATAAATAAGCATAAGAGTAGTAGACAATAAATACATATTGATGAGGTACTAACAACTGTGGGAATCAGGAAAGATCTTATGGAGGAGTTAGCATTTGAGTTGAGCCTTGTAGGAACCTAAGGGCCCCAATGGTCAGAGATGAGGAGGGACAGTATTCCAGGAATGCTAGACAGCCTGTGCAAAAGCATGGAAGGAGATGAAATGTCATAAATAGGAAATAGCAAGTATGTGTAATCAGTCTGGAAAGATAGGAGAGAACCTGATTGTGAAGGACATTAAATGACTAAAAGAGTCTGTATTTATCTTAGGAGCAATAGGGAGTCACTAATGCTTCTTGAACAGGGGAGTGACAAAGAACTGTGCTTAAAGAATATAAATTTGGCAAATGTATGGAGAATGCGACTGGAGAAGGGAAGGGCTGATTGCAACCAGAACAATTAGGAGACTATTACAATAATCTAGGGGAGAGGTGATGAGTGCTCAGCTGGTGAGATTGTGGTATAAATGGAGAATCCTTCACATAAGACTTGTCATTAGCACATTAAAGTTGTCCCTGAACTCTGCTAAGTCAGGCAGTCCATTACCCAGCTACAATGCAGCAAGGGAGTCTAGGGGTTGTGGGACAGGGAGGAAAGAGAGCTACTAGTCAGTCCAGGGACTGCGAAGAGGAGCCAGGTCATTCTGCTTGGCACATAACCAAGTTCTGCCCAGTGCCTGGCAAGGCTACCCTAAAAATACCCTAAAGAATGTATAATTTTCAGAAGTCTATTTGGAACCACTTTGGCTCTTGCCTACTGTTCACTGGCAGTTATGGCTAATGGTCCTATTTGGTTACAGGTGATGATCTCTTGAAAGCCTTTCTGTCCTTTTTGTGTTTGGCTGACTGGCATTTTCCTGATTGATGAGTCATTGAGGCTGAATCACAGCTAGCTGTTCTATGGCAGGCTTTAATGAAGACTAGGAGGACCAACCCTCTAAGTATCACAAAGGAGATCTTCAAAATAAAAGAGAAGACACATGAATTAGCAGTAAGGTATTAGCAATGCTATTTAGCATTGCACCTGGTCGACACATAAGCTAAGGGTTTATTATTATTATTATTATGGTTTTTTTTTAGGCAACTGGGGTTAAGTGACTTGCTCAAGGTCACATAGCTAGTAAGTGTCAAGTGTTTGATCTGAGGTCGAATTCGAACTCGGGTCCTCCTGACTTCGGGGCCATTGCTCTATCCACTGTGCCACCTGGCCGACCCACGATAAGGGTTTCTATATGTTAAACTTTTAATACTATATTTTTCTACCTACAATTTTGTTTTGTTGTTTACTTGTTTCATTCATGTTTGACTCTTTGTGACCCATTTGGGTTTTTCTTGGCAAACATACTGGAGTGGTTTGCCATTTCCTTCTCCAGCTCATTTCACAGACGAGGAAACAGAGGCAAAAAGGGTTAAGTGACTTACCCAGAGTCACATAGCTAGTGAGGGTCTGAGGCCAGATTTGAACTCAGGAAGATGAGTCTTCCTGGTTCCAGGATTAGTGCTCTCTCTTTACTACGCCACCTAGCGGTCTCTCTAGGTACAACACATATTTATAAATCCAAATGATAGGGAAAACTTAATAAGCTGAACTTGATATACATGATAATTTGCTAATTACTTGGAAATGATGAAATGCTATTCACTTATAACAATAACAAGAAAATTTGCAAATGCTGAAAATTAAAAAGATTTCAATGAGGAGTCTTTGTAATTATATAATCCATTTTCCCCTCCAAAAAAAACCCTGTTAACAGATATAGAATCATCTCATCATAAGGTAGAAAAGCCTCCCACCTTATAAGGAACAAATCAATACATCAATCTCCAGAAGCTACTTAATCTCCCTAACTTTAGAAAAGACTACACCCAAATCATCCCACACATGCTCCTTAGAATATCTTTGTGAATTAAGTACAAAATGAACTTTATTATTGCTTATTGTAGATAAGAAAATAGACAGGGTACTGGGACTGGACCTCTGCTGCAATAGTACAGGGAACACCCTGGAGAGTTCTAGTTGCAAAAAGTTCCCTGCAGGACTGAGAGGTCTTTAAATGACAACTGTCATAGAGCCAGGATATGTCAGGCAGGGTTTAAACACTAGTCATCCTGACCAGTTCTCTATCTACAATACCAAGCTGACTCTTTAAAGGAGGTGATAGGGATATCCAATAGAATGGAGTAGAGCCACACACACACCTGGGTCTTAAGATTCTCATGATTCTCTTGTTTTAACTATTTGCATATACAAACACATATGGGAAAGTGAAAGTCTGGTCTAATATACAGAAAACTAAACTGGCAATTTAAAACCCAGACCTGTTTTACTTTATGGCTCAGTGAGCCCTTTGTTTTTCTTCATACTTCATACTCCAAATAAGTTAGCAATATTTATCAGTTGATGAACTAACCTATTGTGACGGTGGTAATGATGATGGGCTGGGTATCAGCTAAGAAGAGGTAATGAAAGGACACAAGAAATCCTTGTGGTAAAAACTGAAACATTACAAAGGATGTATCATTAGATTTCTTATTCCAGTTTCTAAAATATTCTAGGTCTAAGTGACTACAGTTTTTAAAATAGAACCCATTTACCAATTTTTTTTCTATTTTGAGATTGTAGTGATCTCACAAGTTTTTTAAATATACATGTGATGAACAGAATATAAATTCTGGTATCTGTTTCTGTGGGAATTAGTCCCACAGTCTCTGGTACAACCAGTAGTAATGTTTTCATGATATCTTACAGATAAAATTATTTTTAAATGGGATCCTAAGATCTTTAAAACAAAAGTCTCCTTCCTTTAGTCATCAACATTTATTAAGCATCTGCTGTGTGCTCAACACTGTGCTAAGCTTAAAATACAAAATTAAAAACAGTCCCAGCTCTCAAAAAGCTCACAATCTACTGATGGAGCCAACATGCAAAGACCTATGCACAAATAAGATACATAGAAGATCAATTGGAGATCCTCTCAGAGGGAAGATACTAAGGTTAAGGACCAGAAAAGGCTCCCTGCAAATGGAGGGGCTTTAGCTGAGACTTGAAGGATGCATTTAAACAGAAAATTCAAACATATTTAGAAATCATGAGAGTAAAACAAAAATATACTTTGAATACTGGAAAAGATATCAAGTCTTCTAAAGTGGTAGAAGGCATGATGGAATCAGTTAACTGATGAAAGAAAAGCATTTCCTATGCTTACTAAGAATTAAATTCTATATGTTAAACTGTAGATGCAAATGCAAAATCAAAGAAGGTCCTAAGGGCTTTCAAGGAGCTTCTATTCTAAAAGGGGAAAATGTACCCAAAAGGGCGGTAGCTAGGGAGAGGCACTTTGGTCTGGAGAGAAGGATGGTGAGTAGAAGCCATCTGAAATCACAATACAGTGATAGTACATTAACACTTAACATGTTTATTGGAGTGACCACTTCACTCCTTGCCTTTCCTATGCACCTTTTTCATCTGGAAGAAGAAAGCTGATATCCAGCTACTGCACCTTGTCAAAGTCTTAAATATATCCATATAATGCATTTGTAAACAGAAAAAAAATGCATTTGAATTCCTGTGAAGGTCATGCTTTCAAAGCTACCTCTTAGATACAGGGTAGCTGGGCTTCGGCTAAGAAGGAACTACTTTCCATTTTCCTAAAGATTTGAAAGGGGGAGACCATGAGGAAATGTGAGAGAGGTTGACAGTGAAGTCCCTAAAAAAGTTCATGGAACACTCTTGCTGGCTGTCTGGCCATCCTCTACTCCATTCTAGGAATCCAAACAAACTTGGCAGCTAGCTTGGAGACCTACCTTCAAGATCTCCTTTGAGATCCTGGTGTTGAGCGTAGGGACTCTTATTTTTAGCAGGTATCATGTCTACAAATCACATATTGTCTATAATGACAGTATACAATATGACAAGAAAAGCATTGAACTGTTCTTCTGCAGCACAACTGAGCATGTTGGGATTAAACAAAGTCAGAATTAAAAGTCACCTTGATTTAAGACAGAATACATTCGGTGAGGCTTTTGTACTCCCACAAATATGAATATACATTATAATTCTATTATCTTAATATTACAATGAGATTGTTGAGTCATTCAGCAGTCTTCATGAAATTTCCAATTTGCTTCCTTATAATCATACCCTAATCTTCTATATTAGAATCAACTAATATTTATGACAGAAAGTGCCTTTTTTTTAAAAATAACCCAATAATGACTCTAACCATGATTAAAAATAAGATACCTTTAGGCAATTTAGTGATAATAGAAAAATAGAATAAAGAAATTCAGCATATAGTAACACTGCTTGGGAAGGGGCTGTCTCATTTCTAAGTACCTTTTGTAATATAATATGTACATAAGTAAATGCAAAATAAATGCAAAGCAATCAGGCTCCAATCTATCTTACCAGACTGGTTTTACATTACTCACGCTTACACGTGCTATTGATCTGTCCTATGTGTTGCTTCCCATGTCTAATATTTCATCTCCATCTCTGGGCTATTGCATAGGATGTCCCCAGAGCTCGGAAAACACTCCCTCTTCACCTGTGCCTCTTAGATTCATCAGTGCCTCTTTCTACAAGAGGTTTTTTTTTTACCAGATTCATTCACTTATTAATGCTCTCTCATGCCCCCAGAACCTATTTGATATATACTTTGTGTGGATCTACCCTTTGACCCATCTGTCACCAGCTTCACTGCTTTTGGACTCCAGCATCCTCCTGTGCCAGCTACCTTCCCTCCACTCCTGGCTTTTCAGCTTCCATTCCTGCGATGTCTTCCCCCATTAGGTTTTAAGCTTACATGATGGCAGGGAGTGTCTCTGTCTTTATGCGTATTTGTATCCCTAGTGCTTAACATAATGCCAGGCACATAGCAAGCATCTAATAAATGTTTATACCACCTCTATACTCCAAAGAGATCAAAGACAGACAAAAAAAAAGGTCATATATGCACAAAAATATTTGTAGCAGTTCTTTTACGGTGTCAAGGAGTTGGAAACTAAGGGATGCCATCGATTGGGGAATGGCTGAATAAATTAGGCTATAAGAAATTATAAAAGGGAATGTTTAGAGAAATCTAGGAAACTTGTATGAATTGATACAGAGTGAAATGAACTGAACCAAAAAAACAATTTATACAATTAGAACACTGTAGTGAAAACAATTGTGAAAGACATAAGAACTCTGATCAATGTAATAATAAGCCACGATTTCAGAGGAACAATGATAAACCATGCTACCTACCTCCTGACAGAGAAGTGATGAACTAAATATCCGAATAGAATTTACTTTTTTGGACATCAACAAGAAAGGAATTTGTTTTTCCTTGACTTTACACATTTGTTGCAAGGGATCTTTTTTCTCTTCCACCCCAATTTGGAGGGAGGACAGGGGGAGAGAAAATAAATGCTTGTTAATTGAAAAAATAATAAAGATCAGCAATAGCTTAAAGATTTTTTTTAAAAAGGCCTGGTGTGATTATCCAGAAGAAGAGAATGGAGATTAGACATTTTGTGCTCAATCCCAAGAGGTACAACTGGGAAAAAGCTGAGGATGGGGTAGAAGATACAGTGTAGAAAGAGACAGATTAGATAACGTCAGAGACGTTTTATACAAGTCCAGCTATCCTAAAATGGAATAAGCTTCCTGGGAAAGTCCCATATCTCCAAATACTGTAGTTATTCAAGCAGAAGCTTGTCAGGGATATTGTAGAGGGATCTCCTATTCAAGTATAAGTTGAGCTAGATGACCTCTGTGATCCCTCTCAAATCTCAGATTCTTTGATTCTTTAACTACAAAATTGATATTCTCACTACACGTGAAACTAGAAGACTAAAGGAGATTGCAACTAAATAGAAGAATGGTCCACAGGTTCCTTGGAGAAGCAAATAAAGGAGTCTAGTAGAGTTCGTTTTGTTGTTCATCCAAAAGCAATAAGAAACGTCATTTCTCAAGGCACTTAGCCATCTCATTTTGCAATGTGCACAGTGGAAATTTGTAAAAAGACTACCATAAAGATAATTCAAAGTTATGTGCCATTATCTCTACTAAAGAGGATGAGGGTTGGAAAAATTCTTCTGAATTAAATCAACATCTTGATTTCTTGTTGACTTTGGCACAAAGCTGGGCATAAAAGGGATATGAAAAATACACTGGAAAATATAAAAAAAACTACATAGAAACTACACATATATGTTATAAATTATTTCTTCAAATAGAGCATTGGGAGTAATTGGGCAGGGGCCTGGCACCAAATAACATCACAAAAAGTCCAACAGATTATATATTGAGAGGATATGATTGTTTTCACTAAAGTAATAATTTCAAAATTAAGTATTTATGTACAGACAGTCCATCAACTTCTTAGTACAAAGATCAAAATCAACATCAAACAAGATATAAGAATAAAATTGGAAGTATGATGTGGCATATAAATATAAAACAGCTTCGACCTGATCTGTTTTAAAAGCTATTGATATGTTTTAAAAGGGAAATGTATAGAAAAGAAGATATTGGGTTAAGGAAGTTTAACGAACCAGTTGTTCTAAGGAGTAGGACAAAAGGGCCAAGAGAAAACCACACTCGGCAAACGTTTTATCTCCTTGCCAAGTGGAAAGATGGAAACCAAGGAAAACACTGGTTTTGAATGTAAATTTACAAAGAAGAATGATAGGAAATTATAAGCAATGTTAGCTTATAAAATAAGAACAGGATGATGGAAAAACAAGTTTATAAGAAGCTCAGTGAGATAAATAATAATAATGATAATAATGCAACAATAATAACATTTTATAGTGCTTTAAAGTTTGCAAAGTGCTCTATATCTCATTTGATCTTCACAACAACCCTTTGTAGTAGGTATTATTATTATACCAATTTTACAACTGAGGAAATGAAGGCTAAAATAAATTGAATGATCTTCCATGGGTCATATAGCTAATATGGGAAGTAAGAGTCAAATCCAAGTCCTCCTCATTCCAAGTCCAGCTTTCTTTTTAATACACCACAGTGTCAGATAATACTTCAAAGTATTTAAGTGTGAAATTGGAAAGAGGGTAGGAGATGACTTGAAATCAGGAGACCTAGACTTGAATCTCAGCTTAGAGTTCATTTTAATAACTACATTGGAAAAACCCAAAGGATATAGAATACTTGTTGTCCATATAATGACAGATAGCTCATGGAGCTAGTCCATAAGAATACTTGGACATTCAGGGCAGATGGTCAACAAATCGGGAACCAAAATTGAATACGAAGAAGAGAACAAGCTGAACTGTACCTGAGAAATTACTTCATGACTTTTAATGAACCCAAGCATCTTCATGAAACAAAAACCTCCATTTCTTTTATTGATTCTAAATGTCTAGGAGTCAGAGAAGAATTAGGGTTGTGGGTCACCAAAAGGAAAATGGAGAATACATGGTGGACATTAAAAAGCTGTCGCATATTAATAGTGAAGAATTTCATACAAGCATAAGAGATACCACGAAAAAGATGACCTACAAAAAATATGGAAAGTTCATATGTTCCATTGGTATCAATGTAATGTCAGCAGATAGGTTCATTGGTTTGACATTCTATGGAAGACATACATGGAAAATTTGCACTGGATAAAGAGATAGCCATGGCTTCCAATATACACTCTTGGATGGGTACCCATGTCAATAAGATCACAGAGTCATAAAAATATCAAGAAAGTTGACTAAACTATACTGGAATGAAAAATTATTATTTCAGTAACTCAGATAAAAGATCCTCTGCTCACAGGGTGATTTTTCAAAGGACTTTGAAGCTATAAAAGATCTTGGATCATCAAATCTAATCAGCCCATAAAAATATAAATTTTAAGAGTTACAAAAATTTTAGGTAATTTAGCCATTTTATGGCTGAGGTCTAGGGGTATTAAGTGACTTGCCCTATACTGTATAGCAAATTAAGAGCCTAACTTCAAGTCCCATATTCTTCCAATCATATTAAAATTCTAGTAACAAAATTTTCACAATACATAGTCATACAGAGTTCGGTATCTCCTTAAACATTACACTGGTTATGCTGTATATGGAAATTTATGTTCTCTTTTAATATTAATTACAACAAAAAGGATCACAATGAACTGATCAATTATTTATGTAGACTGCCACATAGTCTTCCATTATAATTGAGCAATAGACAAGCAGTAGTTAATGGAAACTTTAAGATTATTACCATTACAGTTAATATTTTCAGTTTGTACCAAATAGATTGAAAAAATGCATTAGCAACATTCCCTTGGCACAGACTCTTTTGATTTAATAACAGTAAACTGTTGTGCATAGGACACAATTGGCAATTTCAAAGCAAAGAAATTATTTTCTTTGTGTTGATCACCACAAAGTGTATTCCAAAAAAATGTATTTTCCAATACATTTGGATAACAAGGGAGAGGCTAGAAAATAGCTGAAATTCCTGAAGGGCCCAAAATAATCTGTGAAAATAATGCCATGTATATTACTTTTAAGTTCCTAAATGGAATGTTTTGGGTTCCTAGGACATCCCAAAAGATCTTATAGCAAGTGTATGAGGCAAATATGGATTACTAAATATGCATGATAGGTATTGATTAAGAAACAAAAGGATAAAATTAAAATTACCAAAGCAAACACAATAATTAAGCATAGAAGAAAATGAAAATAAGGAAGAAACCAGGAAGTGTAACTTGCTTTCCCACCATGCTAGAAGGCAAAAGGAGAAAGATTAATCAAACAGAAAATAAGAAATTCACTATCTATGTAATTTTCCACAATAGTTCTACAGATTAAAAAAAATCACATGTAAAAGAGTCATTGCCAAGGTTTTGTATCTTTTGTATAAACATCATACCCCACCTTGTATTACTTTGATTGTGTACATGTCTTATTTCCCGTAACAAATTATAAATTCTGGGAGGGAAAGGATTATATCTCATTCACTCATTCAGCCAACAAGCATTCATTAAGAATGGACTTTGCACGGAGCACTGTGCCAGGCACTAAGGAAAAAAAAAAACCAAACCAAACGTTAAGATAAGACAAGGTTCCAGCTCTCATAGAGTTTATAAGAAGGAGATGATATATAACATCACATTTTAAAAGTGTATTACCAAGTAACAAAAGCATGATGCTATGTGAAGTCCAGTGGAGAAAGTCATTACAAAATGGTTAGGTCAGGGAAAGCTTCATAAAAGAAGAGGTATTTAGACTGGCTTTAATGGGCAGGTAGAAATTCAGGGAATGAAGAAGGGGAGGAAGGGCATTCTAGATACTGAAAACAGTGAACAAAAGCACGGAAGTGGGAGAGTGCATGGCATGTTCATGGAAAAAGAGTGGACCAAGCTGGCCAAAATGAAGAGTATATAGAAGATAATGATAAGAAATGGGGCTAGAATAATAACATAACACCAGATTATGGACAGCCTTATATGACAGGCAAAGATGTTTGAACTCTAGTAAGGAGGTAATAGGGAGCCACTGAAAACTTCTGACATAACCAGATATATACATTAGAAAGATTATTGTGGAAGCAGTATGAAGAACTAGCCAGCTCTAAATTCTGCATTTCAATGAATGATGTTGCCAAAGACAAAAATAATGAAATCAAGATGTGGGGGACAGGTGCAGGAGAAAGAGAACAGGTTTAAGGGAAAGATGGTAAACTCAATTTTGAACATGTTGAATTTGAAGCAGCAATGGGGCACCTAGGTAGAGATGTTATCTTTTTCTTCCCCAGTAGATAAAATAGTGACAAAGTGAGTGTTCAACAAACAATTGTTTAAGAAAGGAATACATGTAGTACTAAAGAATTACAATTCAATTCTTCAGAACTAGACATATGTTTTGTTACATTCAAACTAGATGCTTCAAAATCCCTGCCCTCACAGGGCAAACAGTTGTTAATTAGACAACTTTGTTTCCCCAATTTAAGTAACTACATAATATTTTAAACTTTTTAAACAGTGTTTGTAAAAATGACTCATTTGCTTAATGATCTTAAGAGAAAAGAACAAAACTGAACCTTGAGGATTCATAATCCAATAAACACTTTAATTTCTAAATCAAAAATTTTAAGTGGTAGCAATGAGATCTCCCTCTTTTTTGAGTGCCAAGAGCAGCAATGTATTTGTCAGCACCATATGTTTTGATACATGGTTTTGGCAGTTCATTAAACATTGTGTCTTGGGTTGTTCTCTAATTTTTCATGTGTATATATTATCTTATTCCTAAATTGTTTGTTAAGGACACTAATTAGCAAAGTGTAATACTTGGGTTCTAGCCTCTGGATTAACCAAGCACTGGGTTCAAGTCTTTTCCTCTAATATTCTGATACATGCTAGGTGGTATGGCAAATATGCAAGTTGTTTAATCGCTCAGTGCCACAGTGAGGGGCTCGAAACGTTGATCCTAAATCACTTCACCCATAAGACAATGGCTGCCAATCAGCATAGGTACAGAGAGTTTCCACAATGGAAATTCCATGCACAGATGAAGTCACAAGTCTGTTGTTGTTGTTTTTTTTTAAGGGCATTGCTACCATGTCAAATGCTTCTTTTGTAGGACCCAACAATGCTAAGTCCATCATAGCCACTAGGTACATGGTAACTACTTGGTTACTTTTGACTCCTTGAATTGGGATACTAAATTTGGGATCAACATTTGGCAGAGAACAACTGGAAAATATTGGAAAGAAAAATCTGAAAGTTCTCAGATGTTTGCTCAAAGTGGCAACATAAGCTACCTCATAAAAATACATATCTACATACAAATTTGTTTAACAGACTTTTAAAAAATTCAATAAAATCTAGTTAAAAAAATAAGTATTAAATAAGCATGGTAAGTGAAACTATACTTAATTATCCTCTCTCCTTCCCATTTTCCATGGTCACATTAACTAAAGTAGAAAGGTGTCTCAATTTCAATACTGCCAAGAAGACTTGGTGAAGCAGGTGAAATCAGAAAGCAAACAATGATATCTTCAGTTCTGTACAATTTTTTTATTCACAGTTTTTAGGGGAAGAAGATTTCTATGTCAATAAAAATAACTCATATTTCATAGCCATATCAAAACCCCCTTAATATCATTGCTTATTCTTTCCTCTTTTCCTCTGTTTTCTGATGAAAAAGTGACCTCTTCTCCAAGGCCAATCCTCGAACTTGTAACCTTGATCCCATTCCCTCTTGTTTTCTCCAGAGAGTCATTACCCGCCCCCCAAACTCATTTTCAATTTATTTATTGGCTCATTCTCGCCCCACTCTCAGAAACAAAACAGAACAAAAACCTTCATTTGGCCCCACCATCCCTGCAAGCTACTGTGCTCAAATTTTTAATTCAAAATGTTGGCAACTGAATATGAAGAGTCTATCATAAAATAACTCTATATCATATAACAATAACAATAATAATTTCTAGCATTTACACAAAGCTTAAGGGTTTGCAAGTCATTCCAAGTCAAGACAGTCAGAGAGAGACAAAGATAGACCTAGAAAGATATTTCAAGGTCATTTGATCTAACCTCCTGAACTTACACTTAAGAAAACTGAAGCCAAGAGACAAGAAGTGATGTATCCAAGCTTACACACACAGATCCAGAACATGAAGCCGGGCAGGTTGTCTGACTTCTCCCTCAAAAGCAGTACGCACTAACTTCTAATAATTAGTCCATTTATAACTACAATGGAGTTCATGGGAATAAGATGTTTCATTTTGGTTTTTAGTTCAATTGAAATAAATATTGAATTGGGGTGGGGCTTTTGTTTGTTTTGTTCTTAAATACAAGTATATACAGACTGGTTGGCAGAGAAGGCTGTATGAGTTGCTGAAATAAACAACAAAGTAAGGGGGGGGATGATAAGAGGGAGTTTTAGTAAGGTTCACCTGCCCAAAGTTATCTCCCCCACTAGCTGCTACAGTCCCTGAAATTCCCAGCATTAGTCATCCCTTAGGGAGGCAATCCTGTGTATGACACAAGCAAGAATACCAAATTTCAAGTCAGAAAACTTGAATTCGAACCTTGGTACTGCCTCATACTTTTTGTGTAACTTTAGGGGCAGCTGGGTGGCTCAGTGGATAGAGCACCAAGGGTGGAGTCAGGAAGACTCATCATCTTGAGTTCAAATCTGGTCTCAAATACTCCCTAGCTATGTGACCTTGGGCAAGTCACTTAACCCTGTTTGCCTCAGTTTCTTCATCTGTAAAATGAGCTGGAGAAGGAAATTGCAAATCACTCCAGTATCTTTGCTAAGGAAACCTCAAATGGGGTCACGAAGAGTTGGATGGGACTGAACCACAACAATGCAACCTTAGGCAAAATGTTTAACTTCTCACTTTTCTCATCTTAAAATGAAGGGGCTGGACCAGATGACCTTTAAGGTTCTTTCCAAATACTTTTAGTGTAGCTACTTAGTCATCTAACAGGGACTGGAGAGAAAAGGTAGAAGATATCCTTTTGGGGGAGAAAAGGAGGTTATTTAAGTGATCTTGGGCAAGTCACTTAAGTTCTTATCGTTTATAGAAAAAAGGGGTTGGGTTAGCTGGTCTCTAAAGTCCCTTCCAAGCTCCAAACCATGTAACGGTCCATGTAATGGGATTTTAAATTTACAGTCAAATATATTGATTGACCTAGTAGCTGTTCCATAAATACCATCCTCCTCCCTTTTTCTCTTCTTTCTCCCCTTCTTGGGATAATCTTGGATAATCAGTATCTCATGGCTACAGTAAGTAAGGCAAGAAGAAATACAGTAAGAGCAATTATAATGGCTATATGCACCATACATTCTTTCCTTACTCCACTGCAGCAAAATTTACAGGAATTTATTTTTGTCTTGTATTCCCAATGCCTAGCATAGTGCCTAACACGTAGTATCATGGGTGTTTAGTGAGTGCTCACTGAATAAATGCTTGTTGAATGAATTATTAATAGCATTCACTGTTCTCTTTTATTTTTAATGAAAAAACATTTATTGATTTTCTATTCCTACTAAGTTCCAAGTGCTATGCTCCGTACTGGGGATGGATGACAATTACAGAAAGACAGTTTATGGTCAAGTTCACACTGGAATGGGGGGGGGAGGAGAGACAACATATTAGAGAGTTCAGTTGGTAAGTAAGTGAAAAGACTTTTAGAAGTTCTAAGTCCTAAAAATCGTAAGAATGCACCAGAGGCACAAATTGCATGGCCCAGACAGGCTATCTTTAGACTGTCAGAAGGTCAGATGATATTGGAATACTGTAGGGCATACAAGCAGGGCAAATGGTAAAGCCAGGAAGTCCTTAGAAAGCACAGATGGCAAAGTTTGTTTCACAGTCCATTTTACCTGAAGGGTAAAGTCATGTGAGCAGTCAAGCAGTCTGGATTGGTTTCTAGGTGGTCTGGAGCAAGAGTTGAGGAAGTAAGAGTTCAGTTGGATATTACAGAGATGAGGATATCTGTCTTTCTCTTATTGTTAGTACATGTGAAAAATTTCTACAGTTGTTTATAGTATATACTATTTTTGTCAATATTATTGAAGAAAAAACAGCACATAGAAAAATTGAGAAAGGATATGAAGAAAAAAATTACCAAAGATAGCCACGGAAGATAGCTCCAACATAAGGGGGTGGGGGGAAGGGTAAAGAGAAAATGATTTGGAGATTGCAGGGTTAAAGAGAGTGACACTTTAAACCAAATTTCACCCTCTCAAAGTATTGATTGAGCCTTCTCACTTCTTTCTAGTTGTTCTCTGGCTAATCTTTGAGCTTCAGCATCGCCTTCAACTTTTGAATACGGGATACATACTTCCAGTCAACATTTATGTCCCAAGTCATATTATCCAGCTTAGTGAACGGGTCTCTGTGGACAACATCTTTATTTTTACTTGGTTTCCAGCCATTTTCTTTCCAATTGCCAATCCGTTCATTCCTACCTTTGGTGATGTGGGTTATCTGTGCCCTTATTTTGGGCCTTTGCTTGCTCGATCTCTTTGGTAGCTGCTTCTAATGATGGTCTTTGGTTTGTCTGTCATCCAGAATGTGAACCAATTATGTTTAGACCATGTTCCGGTCCCCATTAGACACCAATACCTCCTTGTGCCCCTTTTCTTCCATTATTTTTGCAGGTACCTTTGACGTACACAGTGGTAGGGTCTGATCCCTGGTGTGGTTGCCCGTACTGACTTTCAGAGTCTCAAATCTGCCAACCATAATCACAGCTCCCTGGACTGTGTTTTCAATTCATCTCCACTCTTTCCAAAGGCTCAGCGAAAAAATAAAGGAAGTCAGACCTTCAGAGATTGTGAACTCACAAACTGCAAACCCAGCAGTTTTAAAAACCATTCACTATGTTCTTAATACAATAATGGATAAACCATGATCTCGAGGAAAGAATAGTGATGATTATTGAATGTTTACAAGTTGTCACTTTAACAATATGTTCTAGAATTTTGTCAGAAATTAAAAACAAACTTGCCAGGTTGAAGTCTGCTGATGATAAGATCATAAATCTGGAAATGCAAGAATACATAGGGGCCCATCCTGTCCAACTGTCTCATTTTACAGATGAAGAAACTGACTGCCCCACAGTGGGAAAATGTCTCAACCTTCACAACCAACTTTCCAGGCTTATTTCACAGGCCCCTTCATGGACTTTTAATTATGGTCAGATTGGCCTACCTGCTATTCCCTGTACTTAATCTTCCTTCCCCTGCCTAAATGCTTTTGTACAGGCAGGATATACGAAGCTGCTCCTGCTAGCACCCTCCCCTCAGCTCTCCCATCAGACTCCTTACTATGATGCTTTTGGATTACTAGAAAAAGTGTTCACTAAACACTGGGCTGCTTGTCAAGACCTAATCAGCAAATGACATTTGGCAGCAAACAACCCAATCTTGTAGTCAACACAATTACTATAACTCTAGAACTAAAATATTAGTACTATATAAAAGAATGAAAATGATAGAAAACTACATATGAAATAACCAGATGATCATATTACTATTATTTTTATATAATTATATACTCCAATTAAGGATAATGCTGATCATGTATATGACTAGATTTCAACATGGCTTTGAAAATGACAGATTTAGGCAGATAATAAAGCATAAGTTTAACCCAAATTAATACATTCTTTTTCTAATGCATGGGTAATTTTGTATTTATTCAATTTCAAAACAACATAACAAAAAGTTTTAAAGCATCTACTTATCAAACCATCAAAATGAGGGGGAAATAAGAAGAAACTGTTACCATGAAGAATTCAAATACTAGGGGCAGCTAGGTGGGGCAGTGGATAGAGCACTGGCCCTGAAGTCTGGAAGACCTGAGTTCAAATCCAGCCTCAGACCAAACACTTGACACGTACTAGCTGTGTGACCTTGGGCAAGTCACTTAATCCGAAATGCCTCAAAAAAAAAAAGAATTAAAAAAAAGAATTCAAACACTAAGCATCTTATGATTTTTAAGTGTACAGGATTCCTTTCTTGTGAAAAAATACAATGTGTCAGTTCCACTGAAGATAGCTATGAATTTTCACTTCCTGTTTCCTTAGACAAGTTTTAGGCCTCTTCTAAGACACAGCACAGAATTCCTGCAAAAATAAAAGATAGGCAAGAGAGGTAGCTAGGGCTTATGGCCAAATCTAGCCTTCAAAATCAAGTAACAGAAAAACTTACTATCAATAAAGTCAAATATTAAATGAGTACATTACTCAGAATAGGTATCATTTTCATTAAAACTCTTCGTATCAGCTTGAAAATGAAGAAAAGAATTAGAGTGAGATAAAAAGTCTAAATGCTTCATAAATATGGCTCCAGGCTTCAGCACTAATTGCCTCTGTGTCTTCCATTCCATTTCTTGATGTATCAAATTAATTTGATACTTTAGTTGTTTTGCTCAGAGTATTTTTAAATGTAACCTGAAAAAGGAAATGCTAAAGGAATTTGAAGCTGCACAGACTAATGAAAAGGGGAATTATTTGAAAGAACTAGATGACTCAGGAACCAAATAAATGAGGGAGTTTTAGTGACACACTGTTATATTAATGTCTTGACAGAGGCTGAGTGGGATTGGTTTTAATTTTAAGTTTATTTATGTTTTTTACTACTTTCTAAAGGAATAATTAAGGGATTGGAAGACATCATTAAAGACGTGTTGAAGGATATGGGTTCTGAAAAACAAATGATGTGTGCCAATGAGAAGCAGAAGCCTTAACTCCCTTATCACATAGCACAGTAAAATCTTAGGATCAATTAGGGAAATGGCAGCAGGAAATTGGAGAACATCAGTATTTTGAATAGAAACTCATTTCTAAGATCTTACAGAGGATAGCTTAGTATAATGCCTAGCACCCAGCAGGCGCTTAATAAATGCTATTGACTGACTAAGTGATCATTAAGTACTAAGTAGAACCAGTTCATTTGGATTCTAACATCAGTCTGAGATTTGCTTAGAGATGTAATTCTCACAATGGAGTGCTGGTGGCAAATGAAAAGTTTTCTTGATTGTATAGGACTTTCAAAATTTTACGTATTTATTTTTAGTTTTCAACATTCACTTTTATAAGATTTTGAGTTCTATATTTTTCCCCCTCCCTTCCACCCCCCTCCCCAAGACAGCATGCAACCTGATATAGGCCATACATATACAATCATATTGAATATATTTCCACATTAGCCATGTTGTGAAAGAAGAATCAGAACAAAAGGGAAAAACCAAAGAAAGAAAAAACAAAAACAAAAAAAAGAGAGAAAACAGTATGCTTCGATCTGCATTCAGACCTCTAAATTCTTTCTCTGAATATGGATAGCATTTTCCATGATGAGTAGAACTTTTTTAAAAAATGAAAGATAAAGAGGTAAACCATTCCAGGGCAGTTATCCTTTTTGGCCTCTCTGTGGCTTCTTACCCTATTCCTCATTTCTCCTCACACTCTTCCCTTGACTTTCGTGACCCTGCTTCTCTGGGTTCTCCTTTTACCTATCTGACCATTCCTTCAGAGTCTCTTTGTAGATCATCTCCCACCCTTTAATTGTGGGAAGTCACCAAAGCTCTGTCCCAGACCTTTATTCTTTTTTTCCACGCGCTCCCTCTCTCTCTCTCTCTCTTGCTCTCGCTCTCACTCTCCCTTGCTCTCACTCTCACTCTCCCTTGCTCTCACTCTCACTCTCCCTCTCCATCCTCTCAATGATCTATCAGCTCTTATCTCTACACAGAAATAGTCATCTATATATCCAATCTCTCTCTTCAGCTGCAGTGCCACATTACCAGCAGGACTTCTACATTTGGGTGTTCTATAAGCACCTCACTTGTCCAAGTAAGACATATTTTATCCCTTTAAACTTGCCCCTCCTCCAAATTTCCTTATTTAAATAAGGTGACCACATAGGTTTGCAACCACTAAGTCATCTTTGTCTTTTCAGTTTCCCTCATCCCCTAAATCCAATTAGTTACCAAGTGTTATTGCTTTTTACCTCCACAGCACCTCTTCCATTGATCCCTCTCTCTAAGCATGCCATCTCCACCTTATTTCTGGCCCTCAGTCTTCCTCATCTGGAATATTAGAAAAGCTTTGCAATTGGTTTCTCTGCTTCATCTCTCACCTATCAGTCACCCAGATGCCAAATTAATATGACCTGATGTTTTGTAGCTCAAGAAACTTCGGTGGCTCATTGTCTCAAGGATAAAACACAGACTCCTCAGGCTGACATTTAATGCCCTTTACAGGTTATCATCACAGGCTCCAGCTTTGCCTTTCCAGATGTAATTCATATTACTTCACTTTACATATTTACATATGTAAATTTTAACATATTTTCATTTTACATTCAAGCCAAAAGAGCTACTTGGTTTTGCTAGGTCTTGGTATTTCTCCTCTTGCTCCTCTGCCTGTACAGGTTTTGCCAAATGTCTGGAATGCACTCCTCCCTGCCCCACTCCTTACACCCTCAATCCTCAGCCCTACACCCCACTTCTTTAAATTCTTAGCTTATTTCCTGGAAGACCTATCTCAGATAGTATCTCCTAACAGAAGTCTTTTCCAATCCAGTTGTTGTGTCCTCTTGTACTCAAATTATCTCAAACTACGATCTCTATGTACAAGTAATATCACCTGTCCCACCCACACTCAGAAAACTGGGGGACAAGTTGGGAGACTTTTTTTTTCCTTTTATATTTGTATTGCCAACATCTGCCAACATCTAGCAACATCTAGCAAGGTAAAATCTGAACTAAAATGACCCTTTGTTCCAAACATCATTTAGTACTAAAAATAGGGGTTATCACGTGGTGTCTGTTCTTTTCATGGGATCCACTAAGCCAAAGTAGATTCTCAGTAACCATGGGATTTCATACTCAGCTGCAGGTCAATCATTAAGAATCTCAGCAGGGCGTTTACATTAAACCAAATAAACTAAATTTGTATTTATTTAACACAGTGACTTTATTTATATAAGATATTCTCTATACACACAAAAGATACTTCAAACAGTGTCATTGCCATTAATTTTTAAAAGTGACCATCAGTCTTAAAAACTAAGCAAAATCTTCATTAAAATTTAAGGAAAATAATTATTTCCATTGAAAAGTTTTGAAAAACTAATATTTACCTTATAATAATTGTTCTTTGATCATCCAAAAAGTCCCCTTCTTTAAGCACAGAATTTATACAACAAAATGTGATTACCACTTACATTTTTATAAGAATCATCTTTCCAACTGAAACTGTAGTCACTTCATAAATAGTAAATTATAATAAAAACCAATCATCACTATACCTCTTTGAGGTAAAAAAAAAATCAAGAAGGGCTTTTTCATAATAGATCTAGCTCACACACTAAATAGCAAATTCTACACAACTCAGGCATCAGAGAGCTTGCTACCATTGGTAAGGTGGTGGCACACAGTGATGATAAACTACATAGGAATTAATGGAACTAATTTCTTTGGAATTTACTACCCTATGGAGCTGGATTTTTTAAAAATTGGGGGATGAAAGGACATCAAGAGTAATAGGAAAGCAACCAGATCCAGAAAGGTGGGGGGACTACATAAAGAGGAAATTGTCAAAGTTAATAAGACCTCTGCACTAGGATTCAGGAGATCTGGGTTCTAGTCTCTATTCTATCACTAACTAATGTGACTTTGGGAAAGCCATTTATTTAACCTGTGAGGACTACAAGTTGCCTAGTCTGTAAGATGGAAATAATCACATAAGCCCCACCTATCTCACAGAGATATTGAGACTGAAATGAAAAAGAACATAAAAACGTTAAGAAAAAAGGCATAAAGCAACTTACAAAGGTAATAATTGCTTTCTGCCTTTCTTTGTATCCCCAGAACTCAGCACAGTGCTTAGCACAAAGTAGGAACTTAATAAATGCTAGCTGACTGACTGAATCTTACTTAACTATTAGAGTAAAGATAACTGAAAGGCTTTTGGAAAAATAACGTTCTTCAGGTCCAAAGTCATTATTAGAACACAAATGTGCAGCTAACATTCCAAAATAAATCAACAGTACCAATGAACTGAAAGGCTTTTAAAACAACCTACACTAAGGTCAGCCTCTCCGGGGTCAGCTTTTTCCATCAGCCTCAATCATAACACTGATACCTAAAGCCACATAAGATGCAAAGCTTCTTGGCTTTCAACACTAACACTGCTTTTGCCTGGTGTAAAAGAAATACAGAATGCCATACAGTCAGACCTCAGTGGATTGTTTCTTTTAAAAGCATGTTTACTTCTAATTTGAAGTTAGCTTGCCCGTTAACTTCAACCCCTGGGTTGAAACCAAAGTGACGACAATGAAATAAAAGGAAAAATCTTTCAGGCCACCAAGTTTCTTTCTATTCTCAAAATGACAACTCGTGTACCAGCAGCACTCTTGCTATGCCAACTATTACTGCAGTTGAAACACATAACAGAAAATAGATGAAGAAAGAGAATAAACACAAGTGGAAAAATAAATTTAAAAAGAGACTGAAAGTTCATGGGAAAGAGTAAAATAATGTGAAAATTCTCAACATGAACTTTAGCCAAAATTAAACCCACTGCTAATGGGAGAGAGGGAGTAGAATAGGCACAAAATCACCACAAAACATTTATTGAATGACTATTATATACAATGGGGCTTTGAGCTGCATACCAGTAATACAAAATTGAGTCCTTGCCCTGATAAATCACAAAACGATGTTTTAGACGACAGCAAGCACATCAATTGACAGAAAAAAATTTACAATACTTTTATTTTGAAGTGAAAATTTTTTATCTTATCTCTTTTTTTATATTATGGATTTTTAAAAATGTACTGTGTCAAGTGATATAAGTTGATCTTTCTAAGAATGCTTAAATACTAGTTCTTCTATAATTTAATGTTCATCATATAGGAGGCACTTAATAAGTATTTATTGTTTGACTGATTGAGTACCAGATGAATAGTAGAAAGGATAAGAGGTAGAAAAGTTCAAAGGAAGGAGGGATCCAGGAAGTGGGGAAAAGATATGAAAAGTACTCAAAAGAAGAATTGCAAACTAATAACCATCATACAAAAACTAATAACCATCATACTCCAAATCACTAATAATAAGAAAAATTCACACTGAAATAACCCCAAAGTTTTACCTTACACCATGCAAACTGGCAAAGATGATAAAAGATGGTAATAGTCAATGTTGCATGTGGGGAGAGACATGAACATCACTGCATTATTGGTAGAGCTGTGGATTAGTTGTGTTTTTTTAAGCATTCTGGAAATCAATTTGGAATTGTGGAAATAACCCTTTGACCTAGAGACTCCCCTACTAGGCACCCCTACTAGGCATGCACTCCAAGGAGGTCATTGACAAAAAAAGAAACAGTCCATATACACCAAAACATCTATAGCAGCACTTTTTGTGGTAGCAAAAAAAGTGGAAATAAAGTAGATGCCCATGGATTGAGGAATGGCCAAACAAATTATTGTACATAAAATATAATGGAATGATATTGCGTTGTAAGAAAGGAAGAGTATGAGCAATACAGAGATGCATGTAAAGGCTTAAATGAAGTGATCAAAGTAAATTAAGTAAAGCCAGCAAAACAATATATTCAAAAGGTACGGCTATAATATTAACTTACTAATGAGAGAATGAGTTTTCTTTCCTGAAACATTAATTCACTTCTGTCTACTCTCTACTTGACTTTATCACTATATATCTTTTGTTTCTTGGATTTTTCTAGACCACTGACCTCTTTGACTTCTTAAAGTTTTTCAATGTGCAAATATTTTTTAAAAAATTAAAACAAATAAAAAGAAAATTCCTCACCCTAATATCCATGCTTTCATTTAGTCATACTAACAAGAAAACACACCTTTAATTTCTTAGTCTTTCATTGCTAGTGAAAGTATTTAACATTCTTCAATTTGACAAATTTGCCTACTGAATAATCATCAGAAGAAATGATTCAAACTCTTCTCTTTATTGAACATCCAAATATTTTCTTTAATGCTTAAGCTCATGTTTTGAAATCACAATCAATCATTCCTCTTTGAAATGTCATAACATATTTTTCCTTTGCTATATTATAAACACAGAATAATCTTATGATAATCACAATCTAATTGACTTCCCTTGAAATGTGAAAGGGTTTTTTTAATCTTGTGGACTGCAAAACTTATATATTAATGCATAGTTCTAAAGTTTGATCAGGATATGTATTGGTGAGTTAGACTTGAGTTTTCTCTTGTTGTTCTGTAGATTTCCTTAGTTTCTATTTTGCCTCCAACTTCTAATATGTCTTGACACAATTTTTTTGTACAATTTCTTGAAGTACAATATTCACATTTTCTTTTTTTATGATTTTGGAAGACCCATAATTCTTAAATTTCTTTATAGTCTATCTTCAATTTCATTATTCTTGGTTTGTAACAGTTTCGTACATTCTATTTTTTAAAATTTGTTCTGTTCATTTTCCTTCTATTTCTGTATTTTTGCATTATACTTCTGTTATTCTATTTTTGAGAATTTACTGTTATGGAACAGGTATCTAAATTTTCTTCTAAATTCTGTAATCTCTAATTAGATTTATTAAATTCTTCCTTAGGAGCTCTAGTTTTGGTTCTCATTTAGCTAGTACTATTATTTATTCACAGGATCATATATCTAAAGTTGGAAGGACCCCTGGAATCCATCAAATCTAATGCTCTAATTTTATATATGGGGAACTGAGACCCAGGGAGGTTACACAACTTGTTGAAGTTCACAGAAGCAATAAATGATGAAACTGAGATTTGAACCATGTCCTCTGATTCCAAATTCAGTACCCTTTCCATGGTATCACACTGACTCCTCATTTGCTGTGAAGTATTTGTTCACGGCCATTCGAGATGGCTCATTTCCTCAAATGTTTCATTTATTTCTCTTCCTCAGTGAGTGTGCAACTGTCACTATCAATCATTTTGATGACTTTTCTGTGGTGTAGTTACTACAAATGTATGTCTTACCACTACTCCTTTCCCTTCTGTAGGCCCACTGTTGTTGTGCCTTTTCCCAAGACCTTACTGTCCATTCTTTGTGTTTTCTTGGACCAGTGGGGTTGGATAGATCTATAGTTCTAAAGGAATGAGAAGGACCAGGGACCTCTGCAAAGGTGAAATAGAGAAACATGACCAAAACAACTATAGAAGTAATAAAGCAAAACTAAAAAGCTGCTGTTGTTTTTTAAACAGAGAAAATTGATTTTAAAAATGCTAGCTAACTTTATCAAAAATAAGAAAGAAAAAAAGTAAAAATTAACAGCTTCACAACAGAGCCATAATAAAGAGAATTATAATAAACTATTATAAAAATTATATGACAATGCAACTGAGAATTCAAGTAGTTGGGTCTGTTGTCCACCTTTCTCAGTCATTCTTCTGAATTCAAACCTCCTAACTGAAAGAGAAGTGAAATAAACAATAGATTGAGAGGGTACCAGCACCAAAGGAAGGCTTTTTTAAGCATAGGAAAGATATGGTTGTCTTTGTAGGCAGGAGTGAGGGAATTTAGAGGAAAAAAAAAAGGAAAATATTGAATATAAGAGATTAGGTACTCTTTGCTGTGTAACACTGCAAATCATCTAAATTCTAACCCTTCGTTTCCAACCACACTACCTAGAAAATTAACAATTTTTTCAGAGCATGCAAACAAAAGCTTGTCATAATCCTGTGCATTCTTTCAGTTTCCTAAATATAAACTTAAAATTTTTCTCATGCCTAAAACTTTCATCCTCACAAAAGTATTTTCCAATTAAGAATTAAGACAAATGAGAAATTCATAGAATATGCCTCTGCAAGATCAATGGAATAAAGTATTGAATTTAAAGGAAATATACATAAAAGCAACAAAATCAAAAGAAAAGGTCTGACTATTTCATAATTGAAATCAATTTAATTAAAACTTTATATATAAAAAAGGACATGATAAGAATAGTGCAGAGTACCTAATTTAATGATGCTAGAGTGCTAGTTTATTCAATTTATAAATTCCTCAATAAGTACAAGTGATGAACAATTTTAATAAGTGCATTCTTGATAGTACCAGTAAAAAGTCTTTGGATTGCTTTAGACCAGACTTATCAGAACCACAACATACCGTGAAACTGTTGTTGACATTTTTTGTGCTTGATTCAGCTACGCTGGCATCCGAGAGGTCAACTTCATCAAATATTAGAGACTGTAAATGAAAAAGAACACAAACACATTACATACAAATCTGGAAAGAGATATCATTAGCTACCTTTGTGTTACAATATCATTCTTATAACTGCTACTTAAGGAATGAAGGAAGAAGATGTAGGAAAAGTTGCTTTGCAGATACGACTCAGTAATTTCTCTTTTGAAAGAGTTCCTAAAAATAAAACCATTAGTGAGTAACCCACAAAGTGGGATCATCATCCACAAACATAAAATGCTTTAAAAAATACTCATCTCTAGACTCTATTTTGGAATGCAAATGACTTTAGTTATTTGGATGTTTTAATAGAATTTTAATAGAGTTCATTCCAACGGTATAAACTCATGCTTTCCTATAATTTTTTAAAAAGACAGAAGAAAATCAAATTACAAAAATAAAAATTACAGCTTTACAATGGAGACTAAATAAAGAGAATTATCAAAAACTATTACAAATAATTATATGACAGCGAAACTGAGAATTCACTAGCTGGGCCTATCAGGCAACAAATCTTGTTTATGTAAACCTCCATCTGGCCATGGGAAAAATCACAGATTCTGAGCTTGAAGAAATCCACTACTCTGTCATGCAATCCTAATGGCATAGAAAGCTAAATTGTATATATTTACAGTCTATCTTTTCAATACTAATGTTTTATTGTTGTTGCCATATGTCAAGAAGATATGGAACACCACTCTCTCTGAAGAACTAAAGATGAATATCAGAAAGCAAACAAGAGAGAGCTACATGATAAGTGTGAGCTTCTGCAACATAAAACCAACAAGAAACTACAGGGAAAATGGAGGTGGGGAATGGCGGGGGAGGGGAGCCAGGATAAAGGGTGTCATCAAGGAATTAAAAAACAGGGAGAAAAGATGGGCTGCTCATATGACAAGAGTGAAGGTTGAGAAGTAGACAATCAGAATGCTCCAGTAGTACCATTTGGATGTGATGAGGGAGCAAGGAAGGTCTCCAGTAACCTGAGTGGCCATCTTTAGGGAACAGATGTGCAAGAATTGCACAGGATGGGCAGGTAAGGATGTAGTTACAATCTATATTTTTGAAGGGAAGCCTCAAATCAACAAGATCGGAGATCTTATGGAGTATATATTTAAATACTGATTTAAACAAAATGTTTCAGTGGTTAAAAATAGAAAGGAAATTTTCAATACTAAAAATGAAACAAGAAAATCCAACAAATAATAGGTGACATTAATACAGCACTTTAAGGTTTGCAAATCACTTTATAAATAGTATTTCATCTGACCTTCACAACAACCCTGTGAGATAGGTGCTATTATTATCCCTATTTTAAGAATGAAGAAACTGAGGCTGAAAGAAACTAAGTAACTTGCCTGGGGTCACATAGATAGCAAATGTTTGAGATGACATTCAAACTCATGTCTTCCTGACTCCAAGTACAGTGCTCTATCTAACTTTGCCTATCTTTCTCTCATCTATCTCCACTCTCTACACAGTTTAATTCTTACAGAATCACATGATTTTTGAGTTAAAAGGGACATTAGAGGCCCTCCAGTCCAACCAATTAGCTAATAAATGAACACCATCTGTACTATCCCTAAAAAGTAATCATTCAATGTCCACGTGAACAAGAAACTACCTTATGAGCCAGTTCAATCCATTTTTGGTCAACTCTAATTATAAAATATTTCCTTATTTTGAATTGAAATCTTCCTCCTGATAATGTCCACTTAATGGCATAAGTTAGCTTGAACAACTCTAGGGAGTTGTTACTCAGAATAACTATCATCCTTATTTCAAATATTTGGACATAAATGTGTGACTTCCCCAATATTCTCTTACTATAAGATCATAGTTTTGGAGTTGGGAGTACTTCCAGAGGTCATCTAGTCCAACGCCCTCATTTTACAAATGGGGAAACTAAGATGGAGAGAGATGGGATGATTTGTCTAAGATCTCACAGGTAGTTAGTGGAAGAACCTGCATTTGAACCTAAGTCTGACGATTCCAGACCCAGGGTCCTTTCTACTGATTACAGTTACATAATTTTATTTATCTGAGGCTCAATCCCTCCACTCTGAGACCGAGCCCAACTGAGACAGATTCAACAGATCTCTTTATGGCATTGTTGGTTGTTTGAAACCACTCCAGATCACTTTCCTTGGATCTCCTCCAGCTGGTAAGTCAGTGTCCCTCTTAAAATATGGAAGCTGCAACTAAACACAATACTCCAGGTAAGAGACAACCAGTCTCAAGTACAAGAAGAATTTCACCTCATAAATACAAACATATCCTTCCATTAATGCATCCAAATGCCATGTTTACTTTTTTTGTTCACAATGCCCCTAATCATGCCTCAATTTGCAAAATGAGATGCTACATTCTCTGGATAGATAAAGAACAGAAAACTCTCCTTCCAGCAATTCTTTCCCATGAGAAAACACAAACTTTTCTCCAGGGGAACCTGAGGTCTGATAATGTTTCAGTGAAAACAAATTTAACCTATTTTAATAAAGTTTTCAACAACAATTAATCACATGGCCACCTAGTTTTCATTTTAATCTCTTATTCCCTGAGATAAATGAAGACTCACAATTTTTTTCCCAGAGGTTACTTTTAATCATTACCAGAGTTAGGGATATCAATTACAAGTGTTTAATGGAAAGTTATCCCTTCCTTTACCAAGTCATACTCCAAAATATTATTGTGATATGGAGACAATCTTTTGTTCCTAAAAGCTATGCTAGTAGAGCATAAGTGTGGACAAGTCCTACCAAGAAGAAAAAGCTTTAGGTATGGGCCCAGAAAGAGATTAAGTTTGTTTTCAGACAGCCTGTCCAATCATGTAAGGAGAAACTCTTAAATTTTTCAACTTAGGGACGAATTATTTGAATACGGCAACCAATGAAACAAAGAAAAATAAAAAACTGCCCTCATTCTTATACAGCCCATTTTTACTCCTGTGACAATAATGACAGAACAGTAGAAATTACAACATAAGGTGTTAAGAGTAACATGACACAGTTTTCAAATCTATAAACATTAACTTAGTTGTTGGTACTTTACATGTGATATCCTTGTACAGTGACCAATAAAGAAACAAATTAAAAAAAAAACTGAGTCATGTCAATATTGACATTGTTACTAAAAATGAAATCAGAAGACAAGAGGAAGTTGCAATTAAATGGAAAGATAAATCATTTTTTCCTCTGAGAAAAGCAAATAAAGAAGTTAGCAGAAGTGGTTTTATCATGTGTTCAAAGGCAAGAAGAACCATTTTACACTTATTTTATTTATTATATTTTAGACATTTTGGTCATATTGTACTGCAGTGTTAAAGATAAATATTTACTCAAAAAGGCAAGAGCAAAAACAAAATTTCCCTGAAAATAATTGCAGCTTACTTGCTCCTACCTGTTGCAGAGACTGAAGGGGTGAAGAAGTAAAGAAAGTCTATGGAGGATTCAACCCAGCAAATTAAATCACAATAGACTTTAATGCTTGGTTACTTCAATGAAAAGGTAGGCCCAGAGAAGAGTAAAATCATTATTAGAAAATACGGTTTAGGTGCAATAAATGAGTATGGTTAAGGAATGTAAACTATACAGAAGTCTCATGTCTATATATCATGATTACTTTCTGTGAGAAGAGAACTGGGAAGCACAGGGTAAGGCAAGAATCAGAAATATCAACAAATTAAATTAATTATAGTTTTATAGAGACGAAATGGCTGGTTACCAAAGGACTAGTCATTTCAGAATCAGCAGTCTTTGGAGAGTCAGACTGCCAAGTTGGCAGAGATAAAAATTGAATTCAATACAAAATTAGAAAATAATTTTTAAAAAGATATGATGTACAACTGAGGCACCTCCAATCTATTAAAGGAAGTTACTGAGAAATGGGAGATTGATTAAAAATAAAGATATTGACATACACTAACACAATTTCCTAAGGAAGTTTAAATGATGTAAAGCAATTGTAACAAAAAGACCTACACACCGCCTTAGGCAGAAAACACTTGATGTTCTTGGTGAGCAGATGGATGGCGCCAGGGACTGCACTACTTTAGAATAAAAACCCCTTTGTAAGACATTACAGGAGAGAGGATTATGGAAAATTATGAATAACATAGTCTCATAAAACAATCAGGTACCATAGAGGGAAAAGCAAGTTTACTGAAAGCTTGGCAAGACACCCAACTAAGCCAGATTGTCCTGAGGTTATTTAAAGATGAAACAATTTATTTCACAACATGATTAATATGGAAATATGTTTTACATGGCTGCACATATATAACCTATATCAAATTGCTTACCATTTTAGAGAAGGAGTAGGTAAGGGAGAGAGGGAGAAAATTTGGAACTCAAAATCTTATGAAAAATGAATGTTAAAAATTGTCTTTACATTTAATTGGAAAAAATAAAATACTATTAAAGAAAAAAATAAAGATGAAACAAAGGAGGACAATGAACAGAAAAGAAAAGCTGAATATCTGTCAAGATTCCCGTATGTCTGATTTTGTCAGGAAAAGCACTCCCTTCACCAACAAATATCATAACCCCTCTATATCTTAGAGTTTTGTGTAGCAGTCCAAGGCTCTTAGGATTTAAATGATTTGCCCAAGGAAATACAGCCAGTAAATGTATGAGTGGGGCTAGAAATTAGGTCTGCCTAACCCTAAGCCCAGCAATAAGATTTCTATAACAAACTCTTTCTCCTTCAATAAAAAAGGAGTCACTAGAGTTTGGATTTTTATGTCAGAGTTCCTAATATGCCATATGAGGAAATAGTTACGACACTAAAGAAAATGACAGGAAAAACAGCTACAATAGACCAAATGTATACAGAGAAGATCCATGCTAGAGGCTATGGAATTTCAAGGGCACTGAGGAATAGATTCTGAAGATATCTGGAAGAGGGAAGGATAGCAAAGGCTTGGGGGGGAGACCCAAGTTTTATTCTTCCTGAAAAAGGCAACCAAGAAAATTTTAATAACCACTAATTCATACGCTTACTTTCTTACCTTTACAAAATATGAGAATAACGTACACACATATCAAGGACATCTTTGATAAAGGTATGAGAAGGGAACAGTCACTTTTTGCAAATGATATTCAAAAACCAGAATGAATCTTTACATTAGTACAATTGACTAAAAGGTGGAAAGAATGCAAGATTCCACTATTGTTTGAGGTACACATATGTAGACAGATATAGGTAGGTAGAGGAGAGGGGTGGGGAGGGAGGGAGGGAGAGAGAGAGAAGGGGAGGGAGGAAGAGAGAGGGAGGGAGGGAGGAAAGAGAAAGAGAGAGAGAGAAGGGAGGGAGAGAGACATATACATATATGTATAGAAAGACATATAGACGTAGAAATAAATGACATAGATATCCATACATATGCTTGCCTAAGTTGTTTGCTACTGTCACAGAATTTGTATGGCACAGGGCCCAGACAGAAGGGGATTCTCTCTAGGTTGTTGAGGATTTCCAGACTCTCCTTTTTTGCAGATGATATTGTGCTGTTTGTATCAAGCCCACAGAGTTTCCTGAATGAGACACATAAGAACTCAAGAAAGTAGATAAAGAGGCCCTACTCTCCACACTGTGATATGCAATAGGATGGCTATCCCACAGAAATGCCCTCTTGGACAGATACTTGTGAAAAATGAATGAGTGTGGGCCCATTACTGAGCAGGAGAAAGGGAGCAAACCAGATTGCCCTTGTGAAATTGTGCATGGTTTTTAATGACTCTAAGCTTCTCCCTGAAACAAATCTCCATTTTTTTAACATCAATATTCTTCTGGTGACACTTCCATGGTATATTACACTCTTTGAAGAATTTAAGCATATGGTCACACAAAGAGAAAGAAAAAGATGCATAACTACAATATAGCAGAGTGTGGAACTATACAAAAGCAGCATAAAGGATACGTATGTATGTGTATAGATATAGATATGGCAACTATGTAGCATGAACTGATTGACAGTCCTCCTTCTCAATTGCTAGCCATCAATGGTCAAGAGATCTGGAGAAAGATTATAGAACCACGGGGAACTTCCCTCTCAAGAGTTTATGGGAAGATTTGGTTGAGAGTTATATTATATGGATAGATTGTGATCTGCTCCATTGGTGGACATATCTATATTGCTGAGATCACACATCAATCAAAATATTTAAGTGGCTGACATTTTTCCTTCTGTTTCTGAATGCATTACCAATTGTATCAACAGCATGAATAACCATACTAATTATTAAATGCTAGTAGCAAGAGACTTTTCACGCTGCATACTGATGAGTGGTACCAGAATACTGGTTTTACATACCTATTTGACCATTGAACAGAAGATAAAATCTAATTAGATTCAGTGAAGTGCTTTCTAATGAAGAGTTTTAACTCAATTTAAGGTTAAAGTTTGACTTCCCCATCTTCAGACTATGTCTATTTGTGATTCATAAAATTTAAAGAATAAGAAAAGTAGAAAAGAATTAAAACAGATAAAAACTTCAAGTTTGTTTTCATAGAGTAAGTTAATCTTTGTTTTGCACAGAAATAAAGTTAAACTCTAATTTAATCTATATAACAAAAATGGAATTACATTGAATGCTTATTGTAAAACTATCCTTAAGGTACATGTTCATGGGACTACTTGTTTGGCAGAAACTGACTTTTTGCAAGATCATTTTTGCATTCTGATTAAGAACTTCATACCCATACCCCTTGAATGGGGCAGAGTTGGGGAGAGGTAATACTAACTGAATTTATTCTTAACTCACTCCAAGGAAAATAGTGTTATAATAAGTTTCGAGGGAAAAAAATTAAACTTACCTTCACAAACAAGAATAGTTACTTTACAGGAATTTGCCACTACCTTCCTCACTTCTTACCTTTGAGTCCTTGGCATAGTAGAGGGTGCGACCTCGAAGTTTGAAATAACGTTTTTTCCACCTTTGAAAGGAGCTGGTCTGCTTCAAGAGTAATCCTTCCTTAATACTGGTCTGGGGAGGAAAACAAAATAATAAAATTGAAATGATGAATACCATCAAATGAGTATTTATCCAATAAAACATGTTATCATTCCTTCTTAAAAGGCTCATTTCTGTAGTGTTCCTAAGAACACTTTTAGTGTGCTTCACTCTATTAGTCATAGCTACTTCAGTGTAGACACATATATAGTGTACACACACACACACACACACACATACATAGTATATACTTATTATATATGTATATTTTGTCTTCCCTAATAAGAGTGTAAGCTCCTTTAGGTCAGGTTGTGTTTTATTCTTTTTTTTTCCTTTGGATCTTTGGCTCCTATCTGTACACAGTAGGTACTTAACAAATGCTTGGTGATTGATTGATTGATTGATTGATTGATTGTCTTAAGTCACTCAACTATAAAGTTATCAGAACCTGCCTTCAAACCCAGGATTCTTACTGATACCAAATGTGGATGAACAACATACAGTTGGTGAATTCACAATTCTATCCCAAAAAGATTAGCAAATTAATGAATTGTATGAAATAGATTTAGTGGTAGAAGGGACATTAGAAGCCATCTAGTTCAAATTCATCATTTTACAGTCGAGGAAATTAAGCTATAAAGAGGGTAAGGGACTTGCCAAGGTCACACGTTTAGTGGCAAAGTTAGGATTCAAACACACAGATACTTTCTGACTCCAGATCCAGAGTTCTTTCCACCACAACATACCCTCTGAAGTGAGGTCTCTAAGACTGTGTCTGTGAGTGTGTGAGTGTGTGTGTGTGTGTGTGTGTGTGTGTGTATCTGTGTATCTGTAGCTATATCCTGGTTTAATACTTTTATCAATGAAGTCATAGGATCCTGAAAGCTGAAAGGAACTTTAAAGATTACTGAGACTTAAAACCAATTTTTTTTGTTTTCTAATTTAGTATTTTATTTTTTTCACCAATTACATGTAAAAACAATTTTTAACATTCATTTTTTAAAATTTTTGAGTTCCAGATTCTCTCCCTCTCCTTCTCATTAAGAAGGTAAGCAATTTTATATAAGTTATACATGTGCAGTCATGCAAAACATATTTCTACATTAGTTGCATTGTGAAAGAAAACACAGACCAAAAAAAAAAAAAGAAAAGAAAAGAAAAAGGAAGAAAAAGTATGCTTCAATCAGCATTCACGTTCTATCACTTCTTTTTCTGGAGATGGATAGCATAAAACCTTCATTTTACAGATGAGGAAACAGAGGTCAGAGTGGTTAAGTATCTTGCTGAAGTCATGCAGGTGGTAAACAGCAATTAGAATTTAAATCCAGGTCCTCTGACTATGGTATACTAATACTGTCTCACCCAATTTGGTGCTAATATTCTATGACAATAATGTGGATAAAGTCAGGAAGGGTGTGTTGCTTAAATTTTAAGATGACATAAAGTTGGGAGGCAGAGGAAGCAATGTTGAATTAGGATTCAAAAAGATGTCAATAGGCTAGAAAGTGAGCCAAAACTATTAAGATGAAATGGAACACAGACAAATATAAAATCCTACAGTTAGCTTAAAAACTCCAACGTAAAATTACAGAGTAAGGGAAATGTGGTATGGATATAATTTGACTGAAAAGGACCTGATGGCCTAAAGTGACTACCTCATGATGGGCATAAGAGACAATGAATCAACCATATAAAGTGCTGGCTAAAAATGTTAATGCTGTCTTAGACCACACTAATAGAAGTGTAGTAACCATATAGATAAAGGTATCAATTTGACTCTAACCATATGCATTGTAGTAGAGTGAACTACAGTGGAAAACTTATGGGGGGGGGCTATGCAGAGTCCACTCATTTTAAATTTTGCCATAGTAGGATATGATCTATATTGTGATCCAACTTGCCTGATTTTGCTTTCTGTAAACTGGTGTCAATTTACATGTGAGGATTTTTTAATACAATAAAACAATCTTGGGGCCAAAGTTTCTTCACTCAAGGATCTCCCAGGCCATGTGTCTCTCCGACGTTAGTCAAAGCACAGGCCCAAAAATCTCCCCAGTTATGTATTTACATTACCTGTGCCCTTACATTCTGACATTTTTCTATGCTGATTCCAAAGAATCGATCAGTCAAGTATTTATTATCGGTGTCAAGCTGTGCTCAGCTCTGGGGAAATAAGAATAAACAATCAAACAATCCCTACCAGGAAAGAATCAAACTCATAGCCCATATAAGTTGCTGCCTGCCTGAGAATGCTTCTTCCACCCAACACAGGTATGACGTGGATTCCAGTACAAATGAGGGTCCCTTTCCCTTCAAAAGCACCAGACTACACGTTGTTACAAATTTAACAAAGGAAAAGGGATTTAATAATTATTAAAAATTTAAGAGTTTGAAACTTTAAAGAACATTTTCTTCAGTTCATGTGCAATTCTATAAAAATATGCTAAATATTCTAAAACATGAAAATATAAACTGATGTGAGATCAGGAATGGGTATCTCATAATTAATTTAAAAGTTATCTGTCATTTTACTGTATTCTTTGCAAGATCTTGTGGGAAAAAAAATACTTGGCAAGGAATCCTGAGACCTGGTTTCCACTAAACCCTACCACTAATTGCATAATTTTGGGCAAGCCACTTAAATCTACTAGGCCTCAATATCCTCATCTGTAAAACAAAGAGAATGGGATGAATATTCCCTAAAGGCCCTTTCAGATTGAAAAACAAACAAACCAACCAACCAATGATTCTAGGAATTTATAATCAGTGTGAATACTGACTTTCATTTCAAATTGGAGATGCATTTATACAAGGAGGAAAAATGCCCCCAACACATAATAAAGTAATACTTTAGAAGGCTAAAAAATTAATAATACATTTAAAAGTAAAACTACTTACAGTAAAAATATTGCTGATGAACTTCAAGACAAGTTATACAAAATTAAAGCAAAGTAGGTGTGGCAGGTAGGGAGACAGTATTTTTATTATTTGATTGCTATAGTGTCCAAAAAGCTAACAACTTAGAGAAACAGAACATAAATAAACTGAAAAATCACTTCATTTTTATCAAATCCCTCCATCGTGAGTAATCATTCTATAGAAAAAGATTGTATAGTTCTCTTTGGTTACTTGGATTTTGTTTTGTCACATACTGAAAACCACATTTTAAAATTTAAGTGATTGAACAAGAGAGAGACACAGACAGAGACATAGAGAGAGATACAGCACAAATACCAAATCAAAGAATGAAACAAGGTTTGACCTAAAGAACCCATTCTGAAGTGAGCAGAACCAGGAGAACACTGCACACAATAACACCAACATTGTGCACTGACCAACTTTGATAGACTCAGCTCTTTTCAGCAATACAATGATCTAAGACAATTCCAGAAGACTTATGATGGAAAATGCTATCCACATCCAGAGAAAGAACTGAGTCTGAATGCAGATTGAAGTATAAGGTTTTCTCTTTTTTTTCTTTCTCATGGCTTTCCCCTTTTGTTCTGATTCTTCTTTCACAACATGACTAATGTGGAAATTTGTTTAATATGATTGTACATGTATAGCCAATATCAGACTGCATGCAATCTTGGGGAAGAGATAAGAGAAGAAAGGAGGGAATTTAGAACTCAAAATTTTATTAAAGTGAATGTTGAAAACTAAAAATAAGCAAATATTTTTTAAAAACCTATGCTGAAAAAAACAAAAAAGATCATAGAATTGGATATTTCAAGGTAGAAGGTACCTTAGCCGTTGTTTTGTTAAGTCTTCCATTTTACAGAGGAGAAACTGACTCCTAGAAGTGACTTGCCTAAGGTCATATAAGGAGTGTCAGAGCTGTGATTTTCAGCCAGATCTTCTGAAGGCAGCATGCCATAGTGGAGAGGGTAATGAACTTCCGAGTTAAGAGAACCTGGGTCCACTACTTATTATCTGAACGACCCTGGGCAAGTTATTTAACCTTTCTGGACCTCAATTTACTCATCTGTAAAATGAGGTGAGTCAGACTCTATAGCCCCTAAGGTCACTTCCAGCTCTAAGTCAAGAATCCTATGATTCTATCTACTACATCATATATGTCACTAAGGGGGGTTTTGATGTTTTTATAATTATGAGGACTCTAGTAATATATAATAAAATTTCCCCTTATTTCACATACTTGTGATGAGAAATACCTATACTACCTGGTTAAATTGTATGATAAAAGGTTATTTTTCAATTAAAAGATTAACAAATGAATGACACTCAAAATAAAGGACAGAGACACAAATAATCCTGAGAAGAAAAAGAAGGATATCTACAAGATAGTCATTTTCCTCAGAGTCATTTTTCCTTGTTTTTAAATTCTGATGTTCATTGCAAGGAACAAAAGGGAAAAGAGGGAAAGAAAGGAGGATATTTGTGGGAAAAATATCTTTTATTGACACTGATTCTCCAAAAGATAGAGAAACACTACAAAGTGATGACTTAATGCACTTTTAATATCTCTGAGAAAAAAGCAAAAAAGTTTTTTGTTTGTAATTTAAGAAAATAATTAAGAACATCCATTTTAACTAAAGGGGAAACTAGGTGGTACAGTAGATAGGGTGTTGCATCTGGAGTCAAGAAGACTTAAGTTCAAATCCTGCCTCACACACTTACTAGCTGTGTGGCCCAGGGCGAGTCAATTAACCCTATTTGCCTCAGTTTCCTCATCTGTAAAATGAGCTGGAGAAGGAAATGGCAAGCCACTGCAAAATCTTTGCCAAGAAATCCCAAATGGGGTAACAAAGAGTCGGGCATGACTGAAACAACACAACAATGATACCATTTAAACTAAAATACCAAATTAACAATAATAGTGCATTGGATTTGTGCATTCTAATTTTTAACAAAACAAATGTGAGATTTTCAATATTAGCACCTCTTGAAAATAAATGAGATCTTTGGAAATTTTAAATGATAGTTTATTGCAGTATTTGGATGAGCAGGATAATTGTAAGGTTATATATATATATATGTATATATGTCAAATGTGTACAGATTACTACATAGATTATACAGATATAAAGATCCCTTTAAAGACAGAAGAACAGAAAATAACCTGTTCATGGACTCTCTGATTATTAATGTCCAGTAAGCTATAAAACAGAGAGATGCATGCTTGATGAAAATGTTTGCCACTGTTTGAGAGAAGTTCTAGCAGACAGTTCAAGTCAAATAAGAATCCCTCAACATGGTGAGGTCCTGCAGATGCTCTTCTTTAAAGACGGCATAATTCTGATTCCATCAAAACTAAGAACATTGGAGAACCTCCTAAAAGGACCACATAAACACTCAAAGTCACCCGATATCACTGTTCGTCAGTTATTTTATTACTGTGAAATATGGTCTCTGAAGAACTGAAAATGAGTATCACCCAGAGTGCAATGGAAAGACACATGGTGTAGTAAGTGTACATAGCCTAGACATATCACAAGCTGAAGCAAATTTATTTTGATTATTACAAGATACCTATAGTTATTGAGCTACAACTATAAGCTTTTCCCACAATCTATTCTATTAGAATTAATAATGATTTAAATATAAGTGTAACCCAAGTCCCAAAGCCCATCAGTATGGGAGTCTCTGCTCATTGGTGAAAATCAATGCCCTGTAACTGCATGAGGGACAGGGAAGATTTGGTGAAAGCAGGAGAGAAGAGAGTTTTAGTTTCTTATAGTCTCTTTAAATCTTTGGACCTGTTTCAAGTCTCTTTGGGTTTTGCAGTCACTCCTGGCTCTTCTGGCTTCCAGCTTTGAGAGAGAAGATGGAACTACTTCAGAATGCTAAAGGAAAAGACTCTGGGAAGATGCTCCATAATAGGATCTGCCAGGCTCCATCATGTCCTTTTCCTCAACCTTTCTACACTACAACCTCCTTCACTCTGAATTATCTGATATATATCGTCCTATGTATAATTTGACTTCTATTTTGCTACTGATTTGTATAAGTACATTTCTGTGATACTTCCTATATATGTTCATTGTGGAATTTGTATTTGGCGGGAAGGGAATTAAACCTTGGATATAAAGCTTGGAGTCCTGCTTATATGTTATAATCCTCAATTTTTATGTCAGAAATAAAAAAAAAGAATAGTAAACCTGAAATTCCAACTCTTCAAAATTTGGAATGTTAAAAATTCAGTGACAGAATTAATTACTAGTTAGTGATGAAATATACCAATGAATCCTGAAGTAGATATTAATTTAGGTTTCTTAAGTTTGGTTTGCTTTTGATAGGACCTGTGATTTCATCAGTATAAGGCACTCCTAGTTTCAAAAACAAACAAACAAACTCCTATGGTACAGACTTGAACTGAGAAGTTCAAGTGACACACATTTCATATGTAGCAGAAGAAGAGACTCAAACCCAGATCTTCCAGACTTAAAAGCCAGTTCTCTACCCACTGTACCACACTGCCTTTCAAGTTTCTTTATTATGAAAAAAGAACAGTATAGCAACAAAAGAGAAAGTGTTAATAATTTTTAAATGTCTGTTATAAATTTACCTAATAGGACTAGAACTTACTGGTATACATATTTATTAACATCAGATTGAGTCAACCTCAGTGAACATTTGGCAGTTTAAATAACAGAGTTCTGTTGAACAAAATTCTTTTCAATATTAAGATTACAAATGTTAAAGAAGTGAGAAAGTCAATTTAACAGACTGGCAAGATTATTCTTTCATCACAAAAAAGCTAAATTATAAAATTGTAATTGAAGTAATGTCCAGAAATTTCATAAATTCAATCTGATATAACAACATTTGCTAAGATGCCAGTGTGACATAGAGCTATCCAAGGTGCTGAGAGGAAAACAAATTTTAGACATGACACAATCTCTGCCCCTTTGGATCACAGAATCTAATGGGGAAATGGCACATAAACAGGAAATTACAATAAAAAATAATATATATCCAGCCACAATCCCTCTCAGAACACAGTTCCTACCCCAAGGAGCTTACATCCTAATGTAGAATACAATACAATAAAACTGAACACGAATGATATATACAGTGTAAATGGAAGGTAAATCTCAGAGGAAAGGCATTTAGTATTGGTGGTCAGGACTGAGAGATTTCAAAAGGCTTCTTGAAGGTGTGATTTTATCTGAATCTTAAAGAAAGCAAAAGAATCAAGGCAACAGATAATGAAAGAGAACATTTCAGACACAAGTTTCAGCGAGGGAAAAGGCATGGAATTGGAAGATTGAGTATTATGTATGAGGAACAATCTGCGTCTCTCCTCAACATTTTATTTGAGAGATTGTGGTTCTTCACAAGGTGATTTTATCTCAAGTGTTCTTTTTCTGCTCTTTTCAGCAACCAAACTGTTCATCTACAAATGAAGCAGTACCTTACATCTGGAATGAGCTCTCTATCATCAGCTCTTCAAATCCCTTACTTCCTTAAAGAACAGTTTAGGTGCCAGCTACTAAATATGTCCTGCACTGATCTCCCCCACCCATACACTTGTTAGTGCACTCTGCCTCTAGAACTCACTTTGTTTAACTTTGTATATAACTTGTATTTAATGTGCACATTGTATGTCCCCAATAGAATGTAAGCTGCTTTGAGGGCAGAAAATGTTTCATATTTTTTTTTCTTTTGTGTCCCAATCGCCTAGCACAGTGCCTTACACATACTAAGTACTTAACATATGCTGAATTGAACTGCCTGTTGGCTGGGGCACCTAGAACAGAACATAATTTTCCAGATGTGATCAGACCAGTGCCGAATATAGTGCCTATTTGCAATACTAAATTTGCTATTAATGCAACCTAAGAGCATATTAGCTTTTTGTCATCTACGCCATACTGCTGATCCACACTGAGCTTGTAATCCACTAAAGCCTTAAGTTTTTTGTCTCATAACTATTAATCTAGTTATATTTCTTCTAGCCTGTTCTTAAAAATGTGAATTATCATTCAGGACAATAAGAAAAAGTATAGATGACTTTTAGGGGGGTAGATATCTTATATATAGCTAAAAAAAAAAAGATACCAAGAAAACAGAATTGCTCTTGTTGGATAAAAAAAAAGCCAGTAACTATTACTTCTCATCATTACATGAAACCCACAAAGCAACTTTCTTAGACTGATTTGAGGAAAGGAAAATTTCATTTCTTTATCTTATTTAGATTCCAATTCCTAGAGCCAGTGACTATATAATCAAATTGTTAGTGAATAAAGCTTGTTACTGTAAGAAAACTTATAAACTGTTGAATTGATATATAATATAAACTCCATATTAGGATTTTGGGTCAAATTAGGTATACCAGGATTTCCCTGCAGTGACTGCAATTGTTTAGGTATTATAGAATGTATAGGTATATATAAAGTGTCTTCCAGACATGGCAAGTACATGAAAAGACAGGAAGATGAGAGATGAAATGTTGTGTATGAGGAACAGCAAGTAGGTCAGTTTGGCTGGATCAGAGAGTGCATAAAGAGAGAGTATAATGTGAAGCAAATTCAGAAAGGTTGGCTGGGGTCTGATTATGAAAGACTAGAAATCTCTTCCAAACAGAAAAGATTATATTTTATCCTAGAGAGAAAAAGGAGAAAAGGGAGCTTTTTGAGTAAGGGAGTGGTATATTCAGGTTAATGCTTTAGGAAATTCTTAGAAACTGCTGAGGATATACTGGAGAGAAGGACCTGAGGCTGGGAAGGCAATAAATAGGACATTGTAATCATTCAGAGAAGAGGTAATAAAAACTGAACTAGCGTCCTACCTGCCTGCCCTCGGGTAACTCATAATGTAGTTAAGAAGACAATTCATAGATAAACACAGTAAATGGAGAAAAATTCCAGAGTAACATTAATGCAATGAAAGTAGAATTAATAGATACAGACAGAGACAACCACAGAACATTTATTAAACGATTACTATATGTAAGACATTGTGCTATGCACTGGGGAAATAAACACAAAAAAGCAAGATAATCTCTGCCCTACAGGAGCTAACTTAAAACAGCATCATGGGGTACACACATGGAGTAGTGGCATGCTTTGGAGCTGGTTACCAGAAAGGGAGATGGGGGCCCAGTTTCATACCAAATATAGTGAATTCTCTCCTATTAGAGCTCAGAAGAGTTGCAGGAAGAATTCAAAGTACCAGTGGGGAGGAGGTGGAGATCATGGACAGACTGGAAGAAAGATGGTTTGGAGCTGGTGGCCAGGAAGGGAGGTGAAAGTCTGGTTCCATGCAAGACATGTGAATGATGGCTGGCATCTCCGAGTTGGAAGCTACCTCCAAGGTTACCTTACCATGATCCCTTCCAAGAAATGTAATGCTCTTTTGCTATATGCCCCCCATAGAAGCAATATAAGTTAGCTACCACTTTAAGATTGCAGAGATAGAAGATTAACTCCTCCCAAATCAAGTCAAGTCAAATCTAGTCAAGGAATTTATGAAGTAAGTGCCTTCTCTATTCCAGGGACTGTACTAAGCCTCTGCTTATAGGGTTTCAAAAGCATCCCTTTTCTCTTTTGACAAGCTCTAATTGTTAGGAAGTACTTAATAAGCAATTAAGAACAAATAAGCTTTTATTACACATAGAGCATGCCTTTTAAATGAGCCTACCTCATGTAACAGAACAATAAAGTTTGGCCTTTAAGAACAGGCGTTGATGTAAATTTTTCTCTGGGTGCAATTTATAAAACTGTTATGGGCCTGCCAAGGCCTATCTCATCTTTGTAGATAAAGAACCAAAGAAAGCTGCCGCTGAGCTGGGGTTTTGCAGTTTATGCTGCCGCAGTCTGGTACTGAGAAAAAGCTGCAAGGACTCATAGATGTGATAAATCATCTTTATCCAGTAAACATGCCTTCTGAAATGGCATAATACAGTGGTCAGAAGCCTTTCTTTTGAAATGCCCACATTTCAGCAAAATGAGTTCTAAATTTCAATAAATTCCACAAGGTAAAAAAAAAATAATGTTGCTTCTAAATTTTTTTAAAGTTACAAGCAGATAGCAAGAATAAGGAAGTAGACTTGAGTGCTGTACTAATGTGAATAAAATTCAGCATTACCTAGAGGCTTCTGCCACACTGGATGGATCCTATGAAGAGTATTTAGGGGAACACTTGGACAAGGATCACATAGGATGAGAAGGGATAGATGAATTGGGATGTGCACAAATAAATATCCATCATCAATGTATGGATTCACAATTTTTTGTGAATAACCATCATCAATGAGATCACAAAACAACTGCAGCATGAGCAGATGACGCAGGCTACAGTGGCAACAAACTACACAGACTTTAGTTTTTTAACCAAACAAAACACAGTAATATTAATGTGATTCATATCTGACATATAATTATTATTATGTTAGGTGGTAATCAAACATAAATTATAAGAAATTAACATAAATGTCTGTAATTAGTATTACCTTTACATAGCTAAACCCAAATAAGTAGTTTTGCTTTTCTCACTTTGTTAATTTTCCAGTATTTCTTACCATTATCAATGTCAATTTTCTTGCAAAATGATAAATATTGGAAAAGATGTGGAAAAACTGGAACATTAATGCATTGTTGGTGGACTTGTGAACTGATCCAACCATTCTGGAAAGCAATTTGGAACTATGGCCAAAGGGCTGTAAAACTGTGCATACCCTTTGAGCAAGCAATACCATGGGTCTGTATCCCAAAGACATCATAAAAAAAGGGAAAAGGACCCACATGTACAAAAATATTTATAGAGCTCTTTTTGCGGTGTCAAAGAATTGGAAATTAAAGAAATGCCCATCAGTTGGGGAATGGCTGAACAAACTATGGTATATAAATGAAATGGAATACTATTGTGCTATAAGAAATGAGGAGCAGGCAGATTTCAGAAAAATCTGGAAAGACTTCCATGAACTGATGCTGAGTGAAGTGAGCAGAACCAGGAAAACACCATACACAGTAACAGCCACACTGTTGATAACTAACTTAGACTTAGCTCTTCTCAGCAATACAATGATCTAAGACAACTCCAAAAGACTCATGATGGAAAATGCTATTCACATCCAGAGAAAGAACTATGGAGTCTGAATGCAGATTGAAGCATACTATTTTTTCTCTCTCTCTTTTTTTTTTCTCATGGTTTTTCTCCTTTGTTCTGCTTCTTCTTTCACAACATGACTAATGATTGTACACGTATAGCCTATATCAGATTGCTTGCCATCTTGGGGAGGGGAGGGAGGGAGAAAAAAATTGGAACTCAAAATCTTATAAAAGTGAATGTTGAAAACTAAAATAAATAAAAAATAATAATTTACTCCATACTATTTACCACTTAACCACTCACTATAATCATCAACACACATGTTTAAAGAAAAAGGCTTTGCACATCTAGGGCTATATTCCAAAAAGATCATACAAATAGGAAAAGGACCCACATGTATAAAAATATTCATAGCAGCTCTTTTTGTGGTGGCAAAGAATTGGAAATTGAGGGGATACCCATCGATTGGGGAATGGCTGAACAAGTTGTGGTATACGAATGTGATAGAATACTATTGTGCTGTAAGAAATGGTGAACACGGGGCAGCTAGGTGGCACAGTGGATAGAGCACCGACCCTGAAGTCAGGAGGACCTCAGTTCAAATCCAGCCTCAGACCAAACACTTGATACTTACTAGCTGTGTGACCCTGGGCAAGTCACTCAACCCCAACTGCCTAAGCAAAAAAAAAGAAAAGAAAAGAAAAGAAAAGAAATGGTGAGGCTGACTTCAGAAAAACCTGGAAAGACTTGTATGGTCTGATGCTGAGTGAAGTGAGCAGAACCAAGAGAACGTTGTACACAATAACAGCCACACTGTGTGATGCCTAACATTGATAAACTTAACCCTTCCTGGCAATGCAAGAATCTAAGACATCTCCAAAGGCCTCGTGATGGAAAATGCTATCCACATCCAAAGAAAGAAGTATGCAAGTTGAGTTGATATTTTTTTCTCTTCTGTTGAGTTTTGTTTCCTCTTTCTGATAGTTCCTCCTACTGGTTTTGATTTTTACTTACAACATCACTAATGTGAAAATATGTTTAATATGAATGTAAATATATAACCTATATCAGATTGTGTGCAGTCCTGGGGAGGGTGGTGGGGAGGAAAGGGGAGAAAAATTTTAAACTCAAAAGCATATAGAAGTGATTATTGATAAATCAAAAGAAATTAATAAAAAAAATAAAAAAGCTTTGAATCGTCTTCCCTAAGAGTTGAGGTTCCTTTGTGTCTGACTGAGATCTCCCATTTTTCACAAATAGTTTCCTTGGTGCTTTGCCCTTTTTCTCTTATCACACCTGAGCTTTTCTATGCTTTCCCCTGTTCCCCAACTTGAAGAGTTCTTGATTCCTTCCCTGCACCTCTACTGGAGCTACATTTTCAGATCATTAGACTGTAGGATACCTGTCCAAAGGGCATGAGCATCATTGCCATTTAGTAATAATGAAATGTAATCTTGGAGGACAGGTACTAGAGGTGAAGGGACAAGAGGACAGCAGATAAGTTTTCTTTGCAGGAAGCAGAATTTGAGATGAGTCTTGAAGGAAGCCAGAGAAGCAGAAGGCAATGGTGATGAAGGAGAACAGTCAGGCCTGCATGTAAGTAGTAAAAAGCAGACTGTATATAGTGTGTGAAGAACACTGTGGAGATCAGTGTCACCAGATTATAGAATGCAAGGAGGGAAACTGAGTCTTGTATGAACATGGTTGTTTGCATGTTGTCTTCTCCATTTGAATTTTAACTCTTTGAGGGCAGGGACCCTGTTTTTGCCTTTCTTTGCATCCTCAGAATTAAGCACAGTGCTTGGCACATTGTAAGTGCTTAATAATTGCTTGTTGACTGACAAGAATTCTTCTCTAGCCATATCTCTCCTATTCTCTGCTTGTGCTGGATATAATCTATATTAAGTGCTTAGCAAACTTTAAGCACTTAGTAATTGTCAGTTATTATTACTAAGGGTTAAGAGATGTGAATGAGAAGGTACCAGCTTAGGCACTCTCCCACCACTCCTAACCCAGCATAGCCAAGTTCCCTAAAAGGTTAAAATTAAAGCAGATGTCTGTTCAGAGTAAGCCACAACCTCTACTAGAATTTCAGAGCTAGGAAAATCTTTATTCACCCACCTCCTTCAAAATTTCTCTTCCCTTGCTTGTTGTTGTTCAGTCTCTTCGTGACCCCATTTGGGGTCAGTATCTTGGCAAAGATACTGGAGTGGTTTGCCATTTCCTTCTCCAGCTCATTTTACAAATGAGGAAACTGAGGCAAAATGGTACCCAGGGTCACATATCTAGTAAGTGTCTGAGGCCAGATTTGAACTCAGATTTTCTTTTTTTTTTTTTTTGGCAGGGGGGACTAGGTGGGGTTAAGTGACTTGCCCAGGGTCACACAGCTAGTAAGTGTTATGTGTCTGAGGCCAGATTTGAATTTAGGTCCTCCTGAATCCAGGGCCGGTACTCTATCCACTGTACCACCTAGCTGCTCCCACAGCCTGCTTTTACTATAATCCAAGTGTATTTTGTTAAACTGCATGTTATTCAAAAGCTTTGTCTCCTAATAAAATACATTTTAGCTTGCTTACTATAATGTATTTTATTAGGAGACAATTTTTTTTTACTCCACAATTAGATAAAAGACTTAAAACAGAAAACATCTGGGAGCATTAACACATTTCTGTGAATAAAAGTATAAAGGAAAATACCAGATTTCTTTTTTAGTAGAAGAAGGAATCAGAAATCAGGCAGATACTTGTCATGAATAGAATGAAAACTGGACACAGTTTAACATTTAACATCATCTAGAAGAAAATTACTACATTCTCTGCTTGGCCACTTATGAAACTTATGAAAAACAAACAGAAAAATTCTCTATCTCAATTTTGAGATTATCACACATTTAAAGACAATCTCACATCATACTTTAAAAGAGGAAACTTTCTTCAGTCTCTTTTCTCTGTAACCATTATCTGCCATTGTTACTTCCTATTACCTATTTGTTAAAATACAGGAATATATACTTATGCAGTCTTTAAGAAGGCTGTGTTTCCTACTCAGGAATTGTAACGCAATGTTACACAGTAGGTGCTGAAGAAAGGTTGCTAAACTGAATTGAAGCTATGGTTTTTTCACATAAAAACTGAATCTCATGTAACTTCCTGTATATATAGCTAGGGTACTAACTTCTGAATCTAACTTCTTAGAAAAAGAACACCAGCTTAAATGGTAAATGGGAAACAACTTTAACAAATACAATTCTTAAGCTATTGATAGAAAAGCACATGAGAATCTTAAAACTATCTCAACATAAGAAGCTTTTATATATTACCACAGTAATAAGCAATAAAGGGGACAGATATTTCAGGTTACTAATCCATACTGGTCTATTCTTTCAGAAATAATAAATTCATTTTAAATGTGTTTGTAGAATAAAGATCCAAGTACTGCTAGTTTCACATATTTGGATAATCTGATTGTCCTAGAAAGAATCTTTATTATCTTTTTATGAAGCATTACAGGGAAGCTCATGGAATAGCTACCACTTTTATTACATTTCTTCATCATTAAATGATCATATCACTGTGGTAATATATTCATTGCATTTTTTTCTATAAAGTGGCAAAGTGGTAAGTTCTTTCTAATTACAAAGAACTAGTTATGGGAGTTTGATATCTTTGCCTTAAAGTCTGATTTATTTCTTCTTTGGCTTTTGACTTTTGGGAAATTTGAGGGACAGAGACAAGATAAAGCAAGAAGTTTCTCTAGCAGTCAAAAAAACACCGAGTGGCAGCACGAAATGAAAGATGAACTAACAATCCAAAGATGACACTTGATTACTGGTCACCACTGGTCACTTCCCAGTCATCTCTTCACCTGTTGTCTCCTCTCCAGCTATCCTTCTCATCCCCTCCCAGTGGGACCTTAGACTTTGTACCTGACTGCCCCCTGCCCTAAGAGAGATTTTGCCTTATCTTGCTGGGGTCTAAGCCTCCATAACATTTTCCAGCTGTATCCTCAGTATGTCCCTATGCAAGTTCACCACTTCTCTCTCTATTCCTTCCAGAACCCATTATATGCCTTATTTGATTATATTTGTATGCCTATCAATGAACACACTGACTGGCAGAGCTTAATTAATGCTCTATCTATCTACTCATTTATCATCTATCATTGATCTATCGTCTATCATTCTCTCTCACCATCTATCCACCACTTAAGACAAAAAAGAAAAGAAAAAGAATACTAAAAGCACTGAAGATAAACTTATGCGTTTCAAAATAATATTTAGCAGTGAGTCCATCTTCAGCTGTGGGCAGAAAAATAGAAGTTATGCTTGAAGATATTTTTGCCACGAATACTGTAGCAGAAATTATAGGATCTCAGATTTGGAAGGAAGCTAAAACCTCTTGGAGAGAAGGGAAAGCGTTGCTGGACTAAACCTCTGGAGAAAAGAGTAGGTTTCCTGGTCTAAATTGAGTTCCTAGCTCAAGGAAGAGCAAGAAACAGAGTCATGCTGTGGAGAAACAAATGTAGATCTTGCCTTTTGTTAATGATAGAGACAGACACAGGCACAATGTTTTAAGTCAAGTTTAAATCAGGTTTTCAAACATGAATTTAAATGTACTTCTTGACAATCAGAAAGGCAGAAGAGCCTAGCATGGGAATCTAAAACCCCTTGGCTCACATCTGGATACTGATAGCTTCCAGAGGTATATTGGCAGTTCTGTGTCCCTTTCATTCGGAGGAATATATACTCGAAACGAGTCACTGTTAAGTAAAACAAAGATTTATGTGTTATTATTTATAAACTGAAGATGAATATGTAACTTGGAACTTGAAACCACTTGACTAATAAAAAAAAAAACTGGGTATCAAGGTACCTCTGTTCTAATTTTGATTGCCACAAGTTCTCTGAACTTTCATTTGCTCATCCATCAATATAATAATACCTGCCCTGTCTATCTCATATGGCTAATATAAAGATTAAATGGGGGTCAGTTAGGTGGCGCAGTGGATAGAGCACTGGCCCTGAAGTCAGGAGGACCCGAGTTCAAATTTGGCCTTAGACCAAACATTGACACTTACTAGCTGTGTGACCCTGGGCAAGTCGTATAACCCCAATTGCCTTTAAAAAAAAAAAAAGATCACATGGGACAGTCTCTAACCTCTTTTCTTATTATCCCATCATGGTTCTTATTATACATCAGGCTGTCTTGCATATATTTTCCACGTCCCCTCCTACACCTACTCCCATCTTGTTTAATTTCCTTAGCAAATACTTTAAAAATGATTAGTAGAAAGGTAGGCTAAAGCCAAGATTAAATTACCGAAAATTCTGAATTACCTAAATTAATGAAGTTTCACCATAATATAGACAAAGTGAATTGTGGGGAAAATGGTTTCTTAAACAGATGTCTAGCCTACATCTGAATGAAAGCCAACAAAGCATTCTGAAGCACTTAGCCACTTTAAAATCTGACTAGCAAACATAAATGTGCTAATTTAAACATTTATTTAGTCATTAAAGTACTTACAAAATTCTCCAGGGATTATAGCTCCTTTCTCCTCCACCCTTGTTAGTTGTACTAATGTACATAAATTAAAAAATTGTTTCCCCCTCCAAAAAAAAAAGTTTATAATGTAGATTTTACTAATTCAAACTGACTTTACCCTTAGAGAGAATTAGAAGTATTACATTGTTTGAGTGCTTTTTAAAAGCACACAAAAGAATACAAAGGATCTTCAAAAGATATAAAGATCACATGGATTGGCTGTCCCAATTACTAACTTTCTTGGTAAGGCATATTAACAATAACTTTTAAACTTTATTTTTTCCAGCAATCAAAATAGATCAACAAGCACTTATTGAGAGTCCACCATGTGCCAGTGAATTTGCTAGGCTTCATGAATTTCTCAATCAAATATCAAGTTGTCTCTTTTGCATCTAATTTTTTTCCATCAAATTCTGAATATACTGAGAATAAAATTACTCTTATTCTATACATTGCCCACAGTTCACTGATAATTCACAAGTTCTCTTTAAACATCCCCTACCATCACATCTGGTCAGCTTCTTCCAGTTCTGGCTCTACTGTTTCCCCTGACTGAAGACACTATTTACTCTAGTAGGAAATGTAGGTATACAAGCAAGTTTTACATGGGAAAAATTGATCTAGCCAAAAGTCACATTGTTTCAGAAAGAGTTCCCTATGATTTCACAAACCAGAAGAACTATGTCACATTAGAAAGAGGTTCTTAATTTGCTAATCTCAAAATTTCAATCAAAACTTTCAGCAAAAAGTAAAATTAATAAAAACAATTTAAATAATTCTTTTTCTGTCTTACTTTACCTATGGAAATGTTATTTTTATGTAGTGTTTATTAAGTTTAGGAAAAAAAAACAAGACAGGGTTTGTTTGTTGTTTTAAGAAAGAAAAAAAGATTAGAAGGAAAGGGTATGTGCTGAAGCGGGGCACAATGTACTGGAGAAGACAGAGAGGATGTAACCAAGCATACATGTAGAGGGCTTTGGACTTGGTGAGAAGAAGGATACCTTATCATCAGAAATGATAGCAAAGGAGTAAAGACTAGGAAATGCTGTCAAGTAGTTGGGAAAAAGAGAGAAGGGGAGAAGAGGGATTTCACTTCCCCAATATCTCTTGGCAAATGCCTTCCAGTAACAAGGAACTCACATGTTCCTTTTTTCTCTTCAACTTATCTTGGAAGTAGGGCAGCTAAATACCTAAATATTTGTTTGGAAGTCCTGGGATATCACTGATGATGCTATAAGAAGGGAAACAGCATATCCCAGGTGTCAGGAGACTTTTATTTATCTGGTTCTACCACTGATTTGCTGCATCACCTCAGAGATGTCACTTAAATAACCTCTTCTGCTTCAAGTATTGTCTCTGTAATATAAAGGGGTTGGAATTAGATAATCTCTAAGGTTCCTATCTGTTATAAACATTCTATGATCCAAAGACAACTTGATATATAACATTTTAACTTATAAAATTTCATATTTTGAGAAAATTATGGAGTAATTATTTTAAAATTCTAATTATGATACTTTTGTGTCATAATAAACATTTGTTCATAAATAAAAGTTGTCATGATAATATCAAAAATAATAAATTTTTCTAACATTAGGCATACCTACATGTATTCAATATAAATACAATGCATTTCAAAGTAAAATACAATTTGGGATTATTCATGCCACTATCCATTAACACAAATCACCAAAATATAATATGAAATTTTTTCATTGTCTTTACTGATTTCATAATTTAAACTAAAATCATACAACCTAGGGAAATAGTTGTTTTATGAACTTTAAGCTAGTTCAAATCTACTGAATTTTTCAACAGAAACTTGCAATTACATCTTCCTAATCACTGATATGAATGCTTCAAAAGAAAAAAACACAATATAATGAGCTATTATGCTAGTTTTGTCAAAGGAGTATTTTGTATTTTCGTAAGATGTAATGAACTATGGCTAATTACCACAAGGTGGTGGTGGAGTTATAATAATGCTCAAATGTATTTCATTTCCTCTTTAGGTTATATCCCTAAAGATGAAGAATTTTGTTTTGTTTTGTTTTGCTTTACTTTTGAGGAAAGAAGATTCACCTCCTTTAATTCCTATAATGAGTCAGTGCATAAATAATTTAATTTAAATGAAACAAAATCAAGGTGTCCACACCTAGAATGGAAAATGATTGTGGCATGTAAGTTTTCTGTTTAATATTTCAATAAGATAATAATGCTAGTCTCCTCATTCTAATCTCACATCCTAAATTGGTTGCTAGAATAATCTTCCTAGATATTTCCATTCATCATATCATTACCTATTTAAGAACCTACAGTGGTTCCCTAATGACACAATGTACTGAATCCACACACCTCTGCCTTGTATTAAAAGAGGCCTCCCATCAATTGTATTCCACCACTCACCCTTTTCACTAACATGATTTCTTGTAGTAATCTGACTCTTCCTATCAGTAAATCACCTCACCCATGACTTAGTCAGTTCTAGCTACATCAACGCCTTTACAAATGGCATCCCAAGTAAATCCTCTAGATTAGAGTCCTATAAATCAGCCACTCAATACTTTTTCAAACCACAGCTCCAACATACTTTATCCAGGTAATCATGTTGATTAAGTCCATCCCTTTCTGATTATCTTGGTATCAACACCCTGTTAGGACTTTGTGAAATTGTATCCTAATTGTGCTGCTTTGAAAATGTTCTTAAGTTTTTTGCATGTGTGTGTGTTGAGTATACCCCTAGCCAAACTGGAAATATGTTCTATTTCTATTCTCCAACATGTCTGCAAACAAAGGTTTCTAAATGAATATTGTTGATGGGGAAAGCAAAATTTTTCTGTGTAATATACACACACATACATATACATCCACAATACAGAATTTTAATCTTCAACAATCTACATATTACTTACAGTAATAAAACATAAGTAATAACAAAGCAGTGTGTGTTAGAACCAGGAGCAGAGAGCCTGCAGGCCCCAGGACATCTGCTTCTGATTTCTACCTTTGACCATCAGGCCACCTGGTCTCTATGCAGGGCCAAAGATTTACCAGATGACCTGCTGAAGCTTCACAAGAATTCTCCCTACTCTCACCCTCTACCTCTTACTCAGAGAATGGAAATCAACATTACCATTGCTACAGGAAAGGGCATATATTGCCCTACAGTTCCACTCAGAATCCCTGTATTTCAGGGTTCCAGACTGCCAAGACTCAAACTCTCCTTCTGTGCTACCACTCCCAGCTTCTACATGCCAACTATGTTATCCCTACCCTTCCCATGTTTGTATCTCATTCTATCTTCCCCTTCCATTATGAATAGATTTGACCTCCAAAACATTTCTATGGAATCCCAGTCTATTGGTGCAAACTTCTTTTCACATAAGACCTCTTCCATGCTTTTGCGGACTGTACTGATATTTCTTCTTCCCGAGATGAAAACGCACCTGCAGGACTCTTGTGCCCTCATTCACAATACTTGCCCACACTAACATACAAGGGCGACCAGTAGCTATGCTTCTTGCTCCTTGCTGCTACTCCCAGACCTTCCTCTACCACCTTCCTCCAGCAACCTCCTTTAAGGTTCACACCATCCAGACATTTGGTATGACTTTATTCAGATCCTGGTGGCCACCATCTACCACCTATGAGGATGGTCTCCCTGCTTCTTGAAGGAATTCAATACTTGCCTCACAATCCTCTCCACCCTTAACCCCTGTCTTTATTCTTGAGGACTTTAATTTACATGCTGGTATCTTTCAAACACCCTTGCTTTCCAGTTTATCGACTTCAACTCCCATAATCTATACCTTCAATCCATATTGACTACACAAAAGGTCAGGCATATCTTTGATCTCATCATCACCCAGCAGTGTTCCACCTCCACAATCCAGAACTGCACTTCCTCTACCTAAGCACAGCCTTCAATCCTTCCATCTATTTCTATATTTCATACCTCCTAGACCTAGTCAAGGTAACAACTATTTATTAAGTGACTACCACGTGATGGCAACTGAGCTGAGTGCTAGGGATAGTAAGGCAGCAAACAACTTCTGCTGTCAAGGACCTCATAGTCTGATGACAAAAAAAAACATGTACAAACAAGACATATGCAGGATAAGTTGAAGCGATTCTGATGGCCATCTTGACCACAAACTGTAGTCAGAAAAAAAATTGTCCATAGTGTATGCCTACCTGCTTTCCCAGGCCATCAATTATGCTCTTGACTTCCTTTACTTCCTTCAAAATCTTGATCCTATAAGATGATCAGTTCAATGTCACATTATTCCCTACTCTTCAGTCTCTTGGCCTCTTGTCTCATTGCCATTCATGCCTTTCTAACCACTACTCTAGATTACTCTCACCATCCATTGCTACTAACCTACAGTTGAACGCTAGTGGAGAAAGGCACATACATAACTTGACACTATACTTCTACAAGATAATCTTTTTATTCAAAAGTTTAATCATAGCACTTCCCTTAATACCATTCCCTATGGCATCTGCACAAAATTTTCTCTTGCACCCTCCTTCCAACGATACCACCACTTTCCCTCCCCATTCAGCAAAGGACTTCATGTCATACTCTGTGGGAAAAAAGAACAACTGAGGCCATCCATCACGAGCTCTCTCTCCTTTCCAATTCTATACTTCATAGCACAATGACATCATCCCCTATTCTCTCTTCTTTTGTAACAGTCTCAGAAGAGGTGGCCCTTCTCCTTGCCAAGTCCAAACCCTTTACTTCTGCCTTGATCCTATCCCTTCCCATCTCCTCTGAGAGCGTCATCAATCTCTCTTTACTCAATGACTCCTTCCCTGCTGTTCAGAATCATGTCCAGATTTCTATCTTCTTTTTTAAAATGTTCCTTTTTATATCACCATTCCTCCAACTATTGTCCCATATTTGTCCTTCATTTTTCAGCAAAGTCCTAGGGGGAAAAAAAACGATTTTCACTTTCTCACCTTCTACTCACTTCTCAACTCATTGCAATATGGTTTCTGACTTCATGCCTCAACTGAAACTGCTTTTTCCAGTGCTCTTTTAAGTGCCAAATGAAATTCCTTTTCTCAATCGTTATCTTTCTTGATCTCTCAGCAGCATCAGAAACTGTTGACTTCATCCTTCTAAACATTCTTTCTGACCTGGGTTTTGAAGGCATTGTTATCGCCTGATTCTTCTACCTATTAGGCTGCTCCTTCTCAGTCTCCTCTGCTACATTCTACTCCATGTCCCACCCAATTAGCGTGGGTATAACCCTAGCACTCGCTGGCGCACTCTCACTCTCTCTCTCTCTCTCTTTCTCTCTCTCTCTCTTTTTCTTTCTTTCATCTTTTGGTAATCTCACCAGCTCCTATGGATGCTTAATAAATGCTTGTTGAATATTTTAGTCAATATCTGTCATCACATGGTCCAATTTGCAAACAATGATTTAAGTGTACAGAGGGCTGTGCTAGGTCTGTGTCTAATTTGAATGTTTTGTCAAGTTCCTTTTCTCAAGATTTTAGTGGACACATAATACTATATCATATCATATTGTCAATAGAAAGAAAGGCAAATTACAAAATGGTTATGGCTATGACTATGGCTATGGCTTCATTAAGTGCTGAATAAGAAATATTTGACCTTTTAAACACTCCCACCACACCCTAAAGACACACACACACACACACACACACACACACACACACGGAATTATCTCAATTATGCCTTCCTCATCCTATCCCAAGTTCTATCTAACTTGGAAAATAATTAGCTCACACAAAGGCACAGTAAAATGATCTGTGCAATAAGAATATGGAAAAGAGATTATATTATCAGCAAAATAGCAGAGTAGTTGTTTCCCTAAACCTACCAAAAAACCTTATAAAAAATTGTGCATCACATTACAGAGTGACAAGAGCTGAACTCACAAGATTCAGGAAGTAACATTGGAGAATAAATACTCAGAGCTCCCATTCAGTGTGTCCATAATTCAACCAATATTGGGCACAGCAATAGAACTGTATAAGCTTTGGCCTTCAGAGTGTAGCTGTGAGGATTCCAACCCAGTTCCATCCCCCCTACCACACAGGAGTATCTCAGACTGAACCCCACCCTCCTCATATCCATAAAAGGTGACAATCATTGGTTCAGGCCACCACAAAAAAGAAAGAGAGAGAAATTGGGAGGTGGGGGGCACTGTGGCTCAGTGAAGACACAGTAAATGGGCAAAGCTGGCTAGAGAAGAAAGAGTTTCTGTTTCTAACCAAAAAAGGGGGACTGAAAATCCAGGTAGAGTCAGTCCTCTCCTCACCACACCCTCCCCCAAGTTTATTTTGGCCAGAAAACCAGGCCAGGGGCCCGAACTCCTACAGAAGAGGCCCAACCTGAGGGTGAAGGACAAAACGGGAAGGAAAAGGATCTGTGCTACAATGGAAGGGTGTAGGGCCAAAGAATGAACCAGGAAACCAGAGACAAGTGACCAGAAATCAAAGAAAAATACTGAAAGACCAAAAGGCTAAGGGGAAAAACTGTGTTGTGAACCCAGTTCACAAGCCCATAAACCAAAAGAGAGGTTCATAGACCAGACGGAAGAATGAATAAAATCTTTAGAAGTGGGCAAAAAAATGGTGGAAAGAATTGATAAACTGAATGGAGAGAATGAAGAAAAAGGGGGAAGGAGTCCAAGTTTTCTAACCTGATAGTCAATAATTGTGCCTTTAGTAAAAGTGGAGAATTAATAAGAGTAGTTCTAGAAAATGATGCATTAATGTTGCATTTATGTTCGAAGCTTCCTGATGTACTCCTCACATAACCTGTCCTTCTGCATCATTCTTACTTCATTCTGCATTATTGTTATTTCATTCCAAATAGTATTTTCGGACAGTTTCATAGGTATATATTGGCTTCCCCAATAAGATAGTAAGTTCTTTGAAAACTCTCCGTATTGCCTAGGGGAATGGCTTAACAAGTTGTGGTATATAATTGTGACAGAATACTATTGCACTATAAGAAATGACAAGCAGGATGGTTTCAGAAGAACCTGGGAAGTCTTACATGAACTGATGCAAAATGAAGCGAGCAGAACCAGGAGAATATTGTGCATAATAACAGTAATGTTGTAAGGATGATCAACTTCAAAAGACTTAGCCACTCTAATCAAGACAATGATTGAAGAGAATCCCAAAGGACCCATGATGAAAAATGTTATCCTCCTCCAGAGAGAGCTGATGAATTCTGAGTACAGACTGAAGCATACTTTTTTTAACTTTTATTTTGGTGGGGGATTTCTTTTGTAACATGGCTAATGTGGAAATCTGTTTTGCGTGACTTCACGTGTATTAATTGATCTCCTAGTGCTTGCTTTTTCAAGGGGTAGGGAAGGGGCAGGAGGGAAGGAGAAAATTTGGAACTCAAATTTTTAAAAAATTAACGTTAAAAAAAATTTTACATGTAATAGGGAAATATTTAACCAAATTAATTTTTTTAAAAAATTTAATTCCCCTTATGCTTTAGAACAGACCTGTACAACTTGTAAACTTCTGCTAAACAGGAATAGGTTAGACCTGTGGATAGGTTAGACCAGAGACTGATTGATGATGGTTGGTTGCCACAAGTCACATGACAGCCACCCAAAATCGTTTGGTGGGCAACATATGGTGTAAGCCTGCTTTAGAAGCACCTACTTTGTATTATGCATAGTGAATAAAAGTTAGTAATCTAAAAGGCACTTTGAACATGGAAGCTAGAGAACTGCCTTGTAGGAAATGTTTTTCAGTGTTGTGTCATTTACTCACAGTAAAGACATAATACACACTTGTCCATCCATGTAAGAAAAGCACTTTTGCAAGCATATAAACACGTAAACAGATCATGCATGATCTACCCAACTACAAAATTTCATTGCATCATTTGGACCACATGAGAGCAGTAGTATACCAAAAATCTCAAGGAAAGGGTTGATTGTAACTTGTTCTTTTTTTGAGGTGCAAAGGTTCATGGCCCAATTGTTTTCTTTCCCTGATTTCTTTTTTGAATTCTCATCTACAGTGGTGGTTCTCTAAGTACGGTCAGGAGACAACTCGTGAGTAGCAGAGGTCTTCAAAGTATTTCAGATGTTAGTGTTTAAATACAACAATAATTATATTTTAATAGTGGTTAAAAAAAAACAATCCTGATAGTATACTTATAATATTTAGCAAAAACAGACATTGGAGTCCGTTAATATAATAACATTCTTCTCGCTAATTAATTCCAGTGGTGTTTTGTTACAGAAATGTTAAAGCCAAAATACTAAAACATGCATGCATTTGCACACACACACACACACACCAGCTAGTTAAATAAAAAACAAAACCAGATGGTAACAGTAACTGAACTATGGCAGTTACACCATTACCCAGTTAATAGTTATATGTAAAAGAAAAAGATAAAGTGTTACATGTGTACCATCTACCAACAAATGAAAACATACATAATAATATACAATTAATCTTCTTACTAAATTGTTGCATTATTATCTGAGAAAAGAGGTTTCGTTAGCCTTTCATTAACAGGTGGGAAGCAATAAAGGGAGATAGTTTGTGACTAAAAAGAAGAAAAAACACTACCAATCACCAGTAATTTACAAATTGGCACAAGCCTGAAAAACACTCCTATAATGTCACTCCCTAGTTTCCATATGACAAATGCCCCTCGGCTTACTGAATCTGCTTTCCTGATTTCTTTTTGAATTCTCAACCTCACTCACTCTGCAGTTGATTAATTTTTTAAAAATCAAATTAACAAATGTTCATCAACAATTTATAATGTATAAAGGACTACACTAGAAAGATGCTCTACAGGTTTGGTTCTAGTTAAACGGCAAACTTTCGGGGCAGCTAGGTGGCGCAGTGGATAGAGCACTGGCCCGGGATTCAAGATGGACCTGAGTTCAAATTTGACCTTAGACACCTAACACTCACTAGCTGTGTGACTCTGGGCAAGTCACTTAACCCCAATTGCCTCACCAAAAAAAAAAAAAGTCAAACTTTGTATTTGTAGATTTCCATTTCTCCTTTCTGTTGCGTTTTTTAGATTTTTTTGAACTCTCTTCTTTTTCTTCCTCTCCCGTTAATCTCAAGTGATACCTCAAGTACCAAATATCTTGCCTCATTATATAATCAGCAAAATAGCAGAATACCTGTTTCCCTAACCCTACCAAAAACCATCCATATTAATGTATGTATTAGAACTTTATTATCACAAAGTTGTAAAAGCATAAAACATTTAGTAAATTTAACAAGCAAAAAGTAATGTTGTGTAGTCATTTCAGTCTGACTGTTTCTGACCCCATTTTGGGATTTCTTGGCAAAGATACTGAAGTGATTTGCCATTTCCTTCCCCAGCTCATTTTACAGATGAGGAAACAGAGGTAAACAAGGTTAAGTGACTTGCGCAGGGTAACACTGAGAGTAAGTGTCTGAAGCCACATTTGAACTCAGGTCTTCCTGACTCCAGACCCAGCATTCTATCCACTGAGCTACCTAATTGCCTCCATTTATACACACATATGTATGTGTACACATATGTGTGTTCTTAAGGTTTATTTATTTATTTTTTTTACAAATCTGTCATTTCCCATGGATTTTTAAATTTTTCTTATTCGGGACATTAGTCTGGGTTCCATATTTAATGATGACTGCTCTGATGATAAGAAGCTACTAGACATAGAATTTGGCCATGACCTTGATTTCATCTAAACTTTATCTAGTATCCTTAAAAGTAATATTCCTCTGACAATATCTATAGCAGCCCAAAGAATAATTTCCCTTCTAGCAAGCTGCTTGGGTATCCTATTCAGAGAAAGTCTCTGAGCTGTGAAAAAGAATGAATCAGGCTAATTGACTTTCAAGACCAGTAATAACAAGTGCTAACTTGCTCTGAAGCTCAAGAGAACACCAGGGTGTGTCAAAAAGCAATTTATCTCTAACATCCAACTCAGAACGCACTTTCATCTCTTTTCTGTACTTTTTTTGTATGTCTTTTTCCTTCTTTCTGTCTTTCTGTCTTCCTTTTCCTTTGTATATGTAGGTCTCTCCCTCTCCATTCTTTACCTCAGTCCTTAAACTCTTTCAACAAACCTATTTTGTCTCTATCCATCTCTTTACCACTCTCCTTCTGTCTCCATCTTCTTTTTCTTCCGATTTTTTTTCTTTTCTTTTTCTTCCTATTCTTTTTTTCCTCCTTTTCTCCTCCCTCTGGCTCCAACTTTTTTCCTTTCACTAACCATAATATAAAAATGAAATATAATTTTAATTGTGTTTTTAAGTCTGTGTTCTGAATTTTAAAAGTTTATAAGTTTTATATTCTCTTTTTAAAAATTAAAATTAATGAATAAAAATCTAACTCATTTTTATTTTTGTGTAGACCTGAATGAATGCGTGTGTATGGCTCCAGAGACTTACAGATCTAATCAGCAGGAATTTAAATGGAAAATGGAATGAGAGAAAACTGCCCATATGCATATACTATGCCAGTAATCACAAATAGTAGAAGATATATAAGATAATATCCAAAGAAAGGGATAGTGATTATATTCTTGGCCTTAGATGTCTACATATTAAGCGTTCTAACCTTCTTTGGGTCACGGATCCTCTTGGCAGCTCAGTGAAGCCTATATATAGACCTCTTTTCAGAATAATGTTTTAAAATACTTGATAGAAATGCTAAATTTTAGAAGAGGTTGGTAAAAATGAAGATGTATTTTTCCCATCCATTTTCATGGGCCCTGTGAAATCTCTCCATGAACTATGAATCCTTTGAGAGTCCATGGACCTGAGGTTAAAAGTCTTGACTATATACAAATGCAGAGAGTATTAGTCATTTTTAAAGGTAAACTAGAGGGGCATCTAGGTGGCGCAGTGGATAGAGGCCTGGCCCTGGATTCAGGAGGACCTGAGTTCAAATCCGACCTCAGACACATAACACTTACTAGCTGTGTGACCCTGGGCAAGTCACTTAACCCCATTGCCTAACCAAAAAAAAAAAAAAAACCAAACCAAAAACAAAAGTAAACTAGAACTCCAAAGATATCACTGAAACTTAGTGGGACTCATGCCTGTAATATGAAAATGGATGCTTTTATCTCATTCATTAAAAATAAAAAGATTTGAAATAAAAGAAGCAATGAGGTCATATGCAAAATCAAGAAAATATAAACCTAAGAGGAAATCCAAGAACTGAAGTGAGAAGATAATTTGAATGAGGATCAATGGGATAAGAAAAAAAAGCAATATTGTCATTAGAAGGTGCTACAGACTACTTTACTGGAAGGGGAGGGGAGAAGGGCAATGAATTCCAGAAATAAATTATTAAAATGTCACAAAGACGTGATATAGAAATGTTAGAGACTTCAATCACTGGATACCTCTTGAAGCTCTCTTTCCGCCACAAGGAGAACAACTGGTAACTTTTCAATTTGCCTTGATAATTTCATTCTTCAAAAGGAAAAGGAAATTTGAGACTTAATTCAGATTAATAAGAAGGAACTGGTTACATAGGTAAAAACAACGGAAAGTTTGTGAGGAAGTGACATGGTCTTTTAGCATAAAGATAGAAGAGCTGGACATAGTCTAAAGTCGATTTCAGAGAGAAGATTAGATTACTAAGAGTTCAGAGGAAGGATAGGTAGGATCCCATGGCCTTGGATTCTCCTGGAAAAGAACCTTAAGAGGCATGAAATCCCTCTCAAGAACAAAACTCTGATGACAAACAAATGATTTCTGTGAAGAAGAAAAGAGGAAATTGTTGAAAGAGACATGTAGATGTAGAGGAATCTAATTGATCAACCTAAATTGTAGAAAAGCACATACAGAAAATGGAAAGGAAAGGTATGGAGGGTAATAAAAGAAGGCAAAAGGCCACTACTTGCAGAGAGGGGAGGATCAGGGAGAATAAAATCATAATGACAGATAATAAAGAGTAGGCAAAAGCCTACTCTAATTTTTTTCTGTTTTCCTTAGCAAGGCAACTAGTGTTCAAACTGGGAATTACAGAACAAAAAAAAAATTTTTTTAAGGAATTGAATCCAAAGATAAGTGAAGAGATTCTAAGAGACTGCCTACCTGACCATTAAATTTAGGTCATGGGCCTGAATATACTACAGCCCAGGATTCTGAAATCACTTACAGATCCCGGCTGTCTAGAATGATATGCCAAATTCAACAAGAAGAAAATTAATAGTAACGTATCACATTTGCATTTGATTTAAAAAAAAACAAACCTGTGTAGGTACAGAGAGAGAGATGTGTTTAGGTAGCAGTTTTAGTGGACTGCAATGTCAATGAGTCCTCAGTGTGACGTGGCAACCTAAAAAACTTATGTCATCTTAAGTCGGGCTAACAGAAACAGTGTTCCAAACAAGTATGCTCATCATACCATTGTAGTCTGCCTCATCAGCATCACGTTGGTTTGGAGCGTTATATTTTGGGAAAGCATCACCATCCTTCCAATCAGGGGTCACAGATTCATAGGCAATCTTAACTCTTCACTCTCTCTCAACCCTTAGTACCCAATCAGCTGCCAAGACTTGGTGATTCTACTTCCACAACATCTCTCATATCTGATAAAATGAGGCATTGGTAAAGCACTTTGAAAACTCCCAAGCACTACAGAAATGTTATTTTCATTAGAATTATTAGTCCCTTTCTCTCAATTCATATCACAGCCATCCCAAATCAGGCTTTAAACTTGTCATCCCCACAGTACTGCAATAACCTCTTAATGAGTTTCCTTGTCTCAATTTCCTCTCTGCTCCAACTCATCCACTGCAAAACTGCCACAGAGATGTTATTAAAGCACTGAGAGATTCCTGGGCTCGATAAGCTCCAGTCACTCTTTGTCTTTAGGATAAAATGCAAAGAGTCCTGTTATTTAAAGCCTTTCCAACCTACTTTTCCAGGATAATAACACATTGCTGCCCTTCACACATGCTGCAGTTGAGCCAAACTGTCCTTTTTGGCATTTCTCACATATGACATTCAATCTCTAGTAGCCAAGCCTTTGTACATACAGAGGGTCCCTTGCTTAGAATGTTCTACTCCCTCACTTCCACTACTTGTAATTGTCAGCTTCCTTCAAAGTTCAGCTCAAGAGTCACTGTCTACATGGGCCCCTTCCTGATTTCCTTCTTTTTTAAAAATTTTGATATTTCCTTGATGTCTTAAAAGCTTGAAATTGATACTTGGCTTTGATTAAACTTCTCAAATTCTCCTGGCTTACATAATTAAAGATAATTACTGACCTATTAAAAAACAATTAATTTGGACACCCCTTAACAGATTGTTTTGTTTTCCTAATTTGTCATAATTCTCTGCATATAATTCAAAAAGTGGAGAATTGGACAACTTGAATATGCAAAGCGAGGTCGAACAAAGAATATTTAGGGTTGTGAGTCTCTCAAACTTTACCCTCAACCATATTCAATAAAATCAATATAAAAGCCAATTCAATTGAAAGACAATTCAATTCAAAATCAAATCAATTCAAAGTCAATATATTTTAAAAAGCAAAACATTTCCTCAAGCATTCTAATTAAATGAGGTGTTAGTTAATAAAATACATTTGTTTAGCTTTTCTACATTTGGTCCTAGATATACTATGTGTGATACTATATGGTTGTTTTGCTCTAAAATAAATGCATTTTGAGTTCACATAGTTAATATAATTAGTATTTTTACTGTCAAACTTTTAAAGATAAATAATGCTATTATGAATAACTTCCTGGAAAAATTCTAGTCATTTTAAATATTTACACCTAAACTAAAAACACACAAGCACTCCTATATACAAGACTGAATAGCGGATGGAATCATTTCCTACTATGTTCTATCAAGAAAAAAAGAGGAACAGATTGTACTACTTTTGTTTGGACAGAAGCAACATGAACAGCAGACTAAGTTCTTCCATGAAATAGCTGTGAAAAAACAGAGAAAAAACTTTCTCCTCATTTCACTATACTCACCTGAGTAGACACATCCCCCAAACATGTATGTGTTTGTCTATATAGAGCTGTTCTTTATAAGAAAGTATATCATCAAAAAGTTACCCATGGCAGAGCCAGGATGGCAGATCAGAAAATCAGGGGTAGCAACCCAGCTGAATTCTCTCAGTATTCTGATCCAAACAATTTTAACACAATGCCTCAAATCAAATTTTGGAATGGCAGAGCCAACCAAAGGTCAAAGTGAGACATTTTTCTGGCCTAAGAAAACTTAGGAGGGGTGCAGGAGAGGTCCGTGAAACCAGGGAGGAGCCCCATCTGGAGCACAAACACAAGATGGCAGCAAGAGGGGTCACAGCAGCAGCAGCTTTGGAAGCTGTTAGTCCAGAGTTGGTAAAGGAGTCAGACAACTGGGCAGAGAGAGATTACAGAGGATCTGCTGCTGGCAATGGATACAGCTGATGCTGACTGTCAACTCTATTGCTCATAGGCAGTTTGGGAGCACTGGTGGTCCATTACAAGGGAGCAAGAGCCCTCCCTGCTCACAGTTCCAGGGCCAACAGGAGTACTAGCACTTGTGGCAGCAGGGGAATAGGAGACCTCATGAGTTCCAGGGTTAAGTGGAGTGCTAGTGTTTGTGGCTGCAAGAGAGCAAGGTCTCTTCCTGGATAAAGACTAGAGTTAAAGGGCTAGAGCACAATCTAATATGCTTCAGCTTGAAGTGAAGAGGGCACGGATAGCAATCATAATTGAGAGACAAAGCAAAAGCAACAACAGACCTAATTAAAAGACATAATCAGGAAAACTACATTTTGCTTAAAGATAGCAAAGATAATGAAGTAATATCAAAAAATTTTGATAGTAAGTTTCTCTGATAAAGTCCTCATTTCTCAAATGTATAGAGAATTGAGTCAAATATATAAAAATAAGAGCCATTCCCCAAATGATAAATGATAAAAGGATATGAACAGTCAGTTTGCAGAAGAATTCAAAGCTATCTGTAGTCACATTAAAAAAAAAATTCTAAATCACTACTGACTGAAACAATGCAAATCAAAACAACTCTAAGGTACCACCTCACATCTATTAAAAATGACAAATGCTGGAGGGTCAATGAACTGTTGGTCATTCTGGAGAACAATTTGAAACTAGGCCCAAAGGGCTATAAAAATATACATACCCTTTAACCCAGAAATACCTCTACCATGTCTATATCCTAAAGAGATCAAGGAAAAATGACAAAGGAACTATATGTACAAAAATATTTATAGCAGCTCTTTTTGAGGTGGCAAAAAAAAATTGGAATTTGAAGGGATGTGCATCAAGTGGGGAAAAGCTGAACAAGTTGTGACATATGATTATCATGAATGTATTACTGTACTGGGGGAAATGATGGGGAGGAGGGATGGTTTCAGAAAAACATGGCAAGACCTATATGAATTGATGCAAATGAAGTGAGAAGCATTGGGAGATCATTGTACACAGTAACAGCAATGTTGTAATGATGATCAACTGTGAAAGACTTAGCTACTCTAATCAGTACAATGATCTAAGACAATTCCAAAGGCACAGTAGATAGAGAGCCAAGTCTAGACTCATCCTCCTGAATTCAAATCTAGCCTTGGATACTTATTAGCTGTGTGACCCTGGGCAAGTCACTTAACCCTGTTTGCATCAATTCCTCATGAGCTGGAAAAGGAAATGGCAAACCACTCCTGTATCTTTGCCAAGAAAATCCCAAATGGGGTCACAAAGAGACGGATATGACTGAACAACAACAAAAAATGAAAAAATGCTATCCACCCTCAAAGAAAGAACTGATAAACTCTGAGTGCAAATTGAAATATAATTTTCTCACTTTATAGTTTTTTTTGCAAAATGGCTAATATGGTCATATGTTTTACATGATTGTATAATTGATATACTATTGCCTGTCTTCTCCTTTAGTAAAGGAGGGAGTGAGAGGGAGGGAGAGAATTTGGAACTCAAAATTTAAAAAGAAAAGAATATTTAAAATAAATAAATAATAAATGGGGGGGGGGGAGAATGTATATCATCATCCCTTTGCATGGAGGTAGCTGACCAGTAGTCATTTCCTGATTCTGTGTAAATATTTCTCTTTTGACCCTTGCTGTTAGTGGCTCTACTTCAATTAAAGAAGGTGGGGCTGGGCTGGATAAGACCAACTAGATGTAGAAAGGACCTTAGAGATCATCTAGTCAAAGCCCCTTAGATTATAGATGAAGGAAACGAAGACTGGAATGTTATTGTTCCATAATAAACGATGAGAGACAATTTCAGAGCAGAACAAGGAGAAAAATCTATACAAGGATAGCACTGCTTTTAAAAAAAAAAACTTTGAAAGATTTAAGAAGCTCATCGTTGCCATGACCAACCATGAACTTGTGATGAAACATGCTACTCATCTCTTCAAGGAGAAGAGACATAAACAAGGTAACAGAAGGAGACAAATGTTTTTGTACACAGCTCCTTGAGCGGGTTTATTTTGCATGGCCATACCCACTTGTTACAAGGGTTTTTTTTTCTTTCTTTAGGTTTTTAATTAAGTAGGAGGTTAGAGGAGGTGAGATTAGCAATAGAAATATAAATTAAAAAGCCATTGTAATATTTTCTAAATATACAGAAGAGAATTGTTGCAAGTTTGGAAAGAAACAGACAAGCAAGACAATTTTTAAAGTAACACATATAATTTATATTTGGATAGTTTTAAAACAAGTGGCGTGAAATGGAGATTCAGTTTCACATAGAATCATCTTTTTGCTTTCTGATGCAACATAAAAATATAATTTTTTGGTATTTGAGCTCAAAATTAAAAAAGAATTGAGTGGAAGTCTCAGAGGGCACAGAGAAATGAGCTAGAAAATCAGCAAGGGAGAAGAGTAAGGCTGTACATATAACCAATCTTAGGAGATGGGTAACATCAAGTGTGAGTCGTCTAAAAAATGGACAGTGACAATAGGGGTCATGCTGCTCTCTTATTTGAGTGATACATAGGGAGTCCCACATCAGTGCAAGTCCTCACACTTAAAAAACACATCACAAACTATGAAGTCCTCAATTATGTGAAAGGCTATATCTCTTTACTCCCTTCAATCAGTCTTCAGGGAAGAAGCCAACTTAGAAACTCTTTGTTAAATATATGATTTACAGCAGTAAAATATCTGTTTCCACAGAGAATATACTTCAAAAGGTGACACAAATGCATCCTCAAATCTCTGTTATGAACAACCTAGCAGGTGTGGTATGATAAATACACACTTTTAGAGTATTGCTGCCAATGGCATGAGTAACAATTCAATACTTAGCAGGTAATGAAGAATTACTATTTAAGTTAATGCATTACCTGAGTACCCAGTGAGAAGACAGTGATATCTCATTTTTTTTAATGAGCTCTAAATTTTAAGGGGTTTATTTACAAGGTTGCTGTTTTTAGGAATGTAGCTGTCCCCAGCTAAAATATTTTCAAAATCATAGCAAACAGCTCCATTCTGAAATCACAGGGATTTTGAACAATGTTTCAAAATAGAAAATGGTTCAATTGGAAATCATGCTGCAGAAAAAATTATATTTATTGAATGTAGTTGTCTTGTGCTAGATTGTCTAATGTTAATGTACAGATTATTTTTAAAGATTCAAAAACTGTTTAGTGCTTTTAAAACAAGAAGCATCAAGGACCTCAGACTGGCATTACATAACACTGGATAAATGCTAACATGTCAAAGAATTGGTGGGCTACCACCAAGTGAATGTCCTACTGAAAACTGGAAGAACAGGAAGTGCTAAAAGCTTGTAATAACAAATAAGGCCATGGTAACTGTGCTCTTGGCAAAATGGATCTAATTTATGGGACAGAAAGTAGGATAGATGCCATCTTGTTTAGCCCTGTGGTCCAGTTAGAATAAGACTCACAGAGAACAAATCAGGTATTTATCAGGTGCCTACTATGTTCCAGATACTCTTGCTGGGCTGTGGGGCTACAATGACAAAAGCAAAGATGCTCCTTGCCCTCAAGGTTGCCCTTAAAAACCTTACATTCTAACAGGGAGACAACACGAACATTTATAGGTATATAAACACATATGCAAAACAGATACAAGGTGATCTTGGAGGAAAGGCCCCAGAAGCTGAAAGAATTAGGAAAAATCTTAGAGAGAAAATGGAATTTAAAGTAAGTCTTGAAGGAAGCCAGGGATATTAAGAGGTGGAGGTGAGGAGCAAGAGCCTTTCCAAAATACTGGACAGCTAGGTTAAATACCCAGAAATAGGAAGTGGAATGGCATGTGTGAGGAACAGCAAAAAGGCCAGTATGGCTGCACCACTGAGTGAATGGAGAGAAAGAAAGTGTAAGTGGGCTAGAAAAGTAGGATGGAGCCAGGTTGTAAAGAGCTTTAAATATCAGCTTTTATATTTTATCCCAGAGGTATTAGGGAGACACTGAAATTTATTAAATAGAAAGATATTATAGCCAGACCTGTGCTTTAAACAGCTCCATAAGAAGAATGGATTGAAGAAACACTTGAGAGAGATGGAGGTTATTTCAGTCGTCCAGGCAATCAGTGACGTTAGCCTCAATTAGGATAGTGGCTATGTGAATGCAGAGAAGGGGGCATGTAGGAAAGATACAATAGAGATAGAAATGACAAGATTTGACAACTGGTTGAATATATGACATAAGTAAGAAGGAGAAATTGAGGATTACATAGGTTTCCAATCTGAGTGGCTAGAAGGATAATGGTGCCATCAACAGCAATACAGAAGCTTTAAAGAAGAGCAAGTTAGTGAGGGGAGTGGAGATAATGGGTTTCATTTTGAGCATGTTGAGTCTGGAATGCCTATAGTAATCCAGTTCAGAATGTCTAACAGGCATCTGGTGATGAGGGACTGAAGCCCAGGAGAAAGACGACAGCTTGGCACCCAGATCTGGGCATCATCTGCATAGTGATGATTACTAAACCCACGGAAACTGATGAGGTCACCGAGTGAGAGAGTAAAATATAGTGGTCCTGAATAACATCAAACCATGCCTCATTTCCAGCATCTCCTCTTGGGAGCTTCCTAGTATGACTAGACCCAACTGGGGACCCAACGGCCACCAGCTGCCCTGCTGGGTTTCAACTCCACCTTCATCTTCATCATGCCTTGCCAAGGATAAGTTCATCACTAGGAAATTCATCATCATGGGGATTACTTCAGCTTTCTTACTCACACCTCATCAGTACCCTCAGTTGCTTCTGCCTCTCTGACTGAAGAGCTGGAGGGTGGAGCAAAAAACACCTCCCACAGCCTTCCATTATAATGGACTCAAAATCATAGCCTTCTATTCATTTGCCACCAGTTGCTCTGTTTGGTTTCAATTCCACAATCACCTTCATAATGCCCCTGCACCTGGTACCCTCTGGCACTCCACCTTCCCTTTCAGCTTCCTTTTCTGTATTGTCTTCCCCCAATAGAGTGTATGCTTCTTAAACACAGGGACCGTCTCTCTTTTTCTTATATCCCCAGAGCTTAGCACAGGGCCTGGCATACAGGAGGCACTTAAAAAAATGTTTATTGTATCGTAAGTCCCAAAGCTGCCTCTCCCTGCTTTGACCCCTCAGTAATACTGACTAAAAGGAGATGGATTGTGAAGGTCCCATTCTATGGATGAATCCCCTACCTCCATCTCCTGTGAGGGGGTACACAGGTGGTAAAGTGTAACTGTCCCAAGAGAATCTCATTCATCTTATAGGGGCCACTCTCTATCACTAGCATTTACCCTCCTATTGCCCCGCTGCCACACCCCTCTCTATCTGCCACCTCCTATCCCCTAAACCATTAGTCTCCTGACCATTCACTGTCTTCTACCTTTGTTTATCCAAGGCTACAGTCAACTGGTACAACGTGTTTTCAAAGCCACCCACTCCCAAACTCAGGAGACTCCAACACTATGGCAGATATGTCTCTGTACCCAATCTCCAATATGTGTGTGTATTTAGATACGACTACATATACATACACATATATATGTATGCATATACACACATATACATACATATATGCATATCTACCTATACTTATACGTGTGTGCATATACATATGTGTGCCTATATGTACATGTATGCATATACATAGAGATGTGTGTATGTGTGTGTCTATGTGTCTATGTTGGTCTACCAAAGAAGAGGTCACCTGGTTCAGAGCAGGCAAAGAAACAGAGCAGACTAAAGTATTAGTATTGGCAAGTGAGTGGCCACTGCACTTCTAGCCTGGGTGACATGGAGTGATCCAGACTCAAAAATTAGCAAGAAAAAAAATGCTATTTGTCTAAGCATTTAAATGAGACCATTAGCTTGAGAATTAACAATAGGATAAGTCATGCTTTACCTTGTGTTTTACTGTTTACAAAGCATTTTTCTCATAAGAATCCTGTGAGGTAGAAATGTTCTGATTTCTGAGTTCAATGATTATGATTTCTTAACGGAGGTGGAACTGAAAGCTTAACTGGGAAAACTATTGGTAATTGTTAATAGCTAAAAACAGAAGCCACCAAGGAACAAAAAAGGCAGCTGACACCCCAACTTAAAGACAATCTTCCCAGGAGTTCCCCCTCAGTCAGAAGGCCAACAGGTGACTGGATTCAGAAGGCCAGCGAAACTTGGGATCCCTAAGACACTGAAAAGGAGAAAACTGTTCCAGTGATCCAAGTATTTGTCCTATGTTTGTTTCCTTATTACGGCACTGATCAGCTGTGGGGGGGGAGGCCCTGCAAGTAGATTTCTTTGCTAGAGAAAAGGGTAAAAAAAAAGGACTTGAGATCTCTCTTTGTCTTGCTTTATTGCAGAGGATAAGGAAGTCCTGGACAGGACAGAAATATAATGAAGGAATCTAAGAAGAAAAAATATTCTGAAGACATAGAGGGGAAACCAAACCTAGCTTCCAGACGTGGGCAAGTTGAAATATGTGATGGAGGAGAAAACAAAGGATGAAACAGTCACTCCACTACACAACAAGCAAATAACAGCTTTCTGAAAAAGCAATCATTTCCAAGCCTTCACAGAACAATAAGGTTGATTCATAAAGTGTAAGAAAGGTTTACTGTCCCAAAGGGAAAAAGGTGTATCATGGTAGTTGGTGTCTCCAGCCTGAGGGGAATGGAAGCAGCTATATGTGCAATATGATTAATCAGGTGTGCTGCCTCATTGACATGTATGTTCAAGATGGGATGGTGAACCCCCAGGACAAATCAAATCTATTTCTGCTGACTCAGGAGGAAATTAATAATGCTGCCGGGAGAAATATATAATTAACCAACTCAACATGAAATATCAACCTATGTAGGCACATATACTGCCACAGTTATCACCAGGAGCTGGCAGAATGGGCTGCATGACTGGGAAAATGAAATGGTAAAACATTATTTACAAATTGATCTAAGAGATAGCAGAGTAGCACCATATGAACATAGACCTATGCATAGAAATCCATGGACACAATGGTAGAAGCATCATAGAAAGAAATTGTGAAAGGGCAAAGGTCTAGAGAAACAAAAATTATATCATTAGAGCAATTTGCCACAAACCACCAAATTGGCGATTAGAAGATATAATAGTGGAACTGAATTCTCTGGACCTCTGTCGGAAATATTCTGATAAAGCCAAAGCATCTGATAAATTGCTGATCCACCTTACTGATGATTTCATCTCTCAGAAGACTAAGGAAACAAGGAGAAGGACTCATGCTCTAAACTAAAACCTAACAAGAAAAAACAAGTTAATGAAAGGAACCCTAGGATTTTATGGTCCTATAAATTGCTTCAGAAAACAATGGGGGGTATTCTTTTTTTTTAATATGTTCAGGACTAGCAGAAAAGAAAAAAAGATGTACTGCTGGGCCAGGTGGTATAATGTTAATAAATACCAAAGAGTTGGATTCTTCATTTACTAGTTTTCTCCTATCTTTTCCTTCATGAAGAATGATCATAAGATCAGAAATACTGAGGGGAAAAACATGGTTAAGGATATGAACCCTATGATATACATGAAAATAAGAGAGACTCTGTCCACTTCAAATGAGTTTGTTTCCAGGGCCAGAAAAAAAAAAATGTTTGCCACAATACTGAAAGTGACAAAGACAACTGAGCAATTATCAGTAAGCTTTAAAGAACGAAGGTGAATGGGAGAGGCATAAGGAGATTAGGCACAGAAGAATACTATTCTGACTTTTCACAAAGGATGTTTCAGAAAATACAGCCTATAAGATTATTGTTAAACCCCAACAAAATCCTAAACAAATGGGTTCTGAGCAAGTTCTGAGCAAGCTAGAGCTTCCTATGCACTCACAAAGAAATGTATTATTCTAACTTCAATTATTAATAAGCTTATTAACTGATCAGGGAAATAATGTAGACAGAAAATATTCATATTTCAATAAGGAATTTGATATAAAAAAAAACCTCTCATAATTCTTATGGACAAAAATAAAGAATTTGGCAACAAATGAAAGTACAATTAGTTGGGTTCGTAACTTGCTGAATACATGTACCAAGGGTGTGCTGATGAATGAATCAATGCCAACCTAGAGGGAGGTCTCTGGGAGCATTCCATTGAATGCCCTATCCTACCGAATATTTTTATCAATGACTCTAATAAGCAAACCTTCTATATCTCAACTATTTACATATTTAGAGGAAAAATGGGAAGAGAGAACTTTTTCATCAGATGACAGAATAGGTATCCCCCAAAGACCCTGAGTGGAGGCTGACTGGAACTATGATTAAAAAAGCATATAAAATAAACTTTAGCAGATAAATGTAAAGTCTTCTAGTGAGGTGCAAAATATCAACTAAACAAAGGCAGGAAGAGGAAAAAGTGGCTTATCTCATGCAGTTGTCTGAAAATGCAATGGCAAATAAAAATGTGATATGCTTGGGAAAATAATTAATACCACGTGAAGTTATATTAAAGAAAATATAATGTTCTAACTAAAGTCTGTAATGTTCCTGCTGTATTCTCTGCTAGTCAGATATTGTATGGAGTGTTATATTTAATTCCAAAGAATACTATACACTAAAGTACTTCCAGAAGAGAATGACCAAGATGGTGAGATATTGTAAAACCACACAATGAGAGGAAGGGCGTGAGAAGCTAATGATGTTTAGCCTGGAAAGGAGAAAATTGAGGTCTGATGAGGCTACAGAACAGGCCCCAAGGGCACACAGCTGCTTCAAAGCAGAAGTAGGGCTAGAATCCAGACCTTCTAATTCCTCATCTAGAGGACTTTCACCTATGACACAGACACTCTAAATAAAACCACAAAATATCATGAGAAAGTCCATTCTTAAGAGATTTCTATGCTAGCACCCAAATTAGAAATAGCTGATATTTTAGGGAAAGCTTTAGATCTCTCTACGCGCTGCTTTAAAAATGCCACTCCCATATTCAAGAGAACTGAGGCAGTGGATGGAGCAACGGATACAGTGCTGAGCCTGGAGTCAGAAAGATCTGAGATCAAACCTGGTCTCAGACACTTACTAGCTGGGTGGTACCTATATCCTAAAGTTGTTATGAGGATCAAATAAGACGATATTCGTAAAAGAACTTAGCACAGTGCCTGGCCCGTAATAAGCCCTAAATAAATGCTTTTTCCCCTACCCTAAACCTAAAATGGCACCCTCCCACCTGTCATAACAAGTTTAAACCCCTCTGCCTGGTAATAACAGCAACTTACATTTAAATTATGCAATTTTTATATGTCTTTTTAGTCCCTCTATAATCAGGCTCCACCCTACACAATAAACTAATTTCCCACCCTTCCCCAATATGAACTTTCTCTTCTTGTTACTCTGTTTCTCCCCCATACATTCTCTGTGTCTTTGTTCAAGATGTTTTACCTACTTTAGAATATCTTCCTCTCCCTAAATTCTTCCTAACCTCCAACACCTGTGTCTTACTTCCTCCGTGAAGTATTTCTGGTCCATTCTTGCCTAAATCAATTTGTTTCTTCTCCAAATAACTTCAGCACTTTTGTTTAGGGTTGTTCAAAACTATGATTTCATCTTTGTCTGCAAATCTTGTCATGGAAATTCCAAGATTGCAAAGATTGGCAACTCATCAAGTAATTAACTTCTCAGTATCCCAGGCAAATAACTTGTCCCTCACAGAACAACTATTTGTCCAAGGCAGAACTTGAACCCAGGTCTTCCTGAACCCAAGCCTAGTCTTTTATTCATGAAGCCATGCAGCCTCTTTTGAGCAATTAAATGCTAGAATATGAAATTTAACACAAATGTAGTCTATTACTGTAAATGATGAGATAAAACTTATATGTAAAAATCAATTAAATTGTAAACACCTGAGAAAAGGTAACTTTCTATATTTCTCTTACATTTTACAAAGTGACTAGCCTAACAGAGAAGACATAACAAATATTTGTTGGTTGATGAATGCGTTCAATTTCATTACTAACCTCTTGATTCTATTTCTACATCAAAGCCCAAATAAATACAAAATCACAAAGTTGGTGTACTTTAATAGATCCCAGGGAATCACATGTCAATCAACAGATCCTCATAAGGATAATTCTTAATAAGAGAACAGTACAATCCTAAAGTCACAACAACCCAAAACATATTAGAACAGTGCTGCCTATACACCATGGGCTTTTCATTACTTTCATCAGACTATATTCTTCAAACAGACAAACCACATTCTGACATGTTCTGGGTCCCATGGAACATATAACTAATATCCATGAAGACAGTAAATATTACACGTATGTAAGCATTTGGGAAATCTTTGCAAAATTTTTTGCAGAATGGCTAGACCAATTCATTAGTCCATCAACAGTCCATTGATAGTGCTCATTTTCCAATATCCCTCTAAAACTTTTCAGACTCCTTTTTTGCCAGATCAATTGATGTGAGATAAAACTTAAGAGTTGTTTAATTTGTGTTTCTCTTATTAGTGATTTGCAGCATTTTTTAATGTGGCTGTAGATAATTTGCATTTCTTCTTCTGAAGACTATTCATATCCATTGACTATTTACTGAAGAATGATTCTTGTTCTTAGCTGTATTTTTAAAAGAAAAAATAAGAATTTATTAAGCACTTATGTGCCAAGTATTGTGCTAAAAGCTAGGGACAAAATCACCACAGTTCCTGTCCTAAATTGTTTACATTATAATAATTCAAGACAATAAATATAGTGGAACTAGAATTGGAAGGGATGGAGATTGATGGGATGGCATGGTTTAGAGATGGTTGGGAATGGTGTACTGGTCAGGCTATGGGCAAAATAAGGTAAGAAGAAAGGGACAAGGAGAGAACAACTAGTAAGTGTCCGTCATGTGCCTGGCACTCTGCTAAGTGCTTTATAAATATTATCTCCTTTGAGCCTTACAACAAACAAGGGAGGGAAGTACTATTGTAATACTCATTTCTACAGTTACAGAAATTAAGGCAGACAGAAGTTAAGTGATTTGCATAGGGTCACACACCTAGTAAACATCTGTGGCTGGATTTGTGCTCAAAACTCCAGGGTCATTGCTCTATACACTGCACCACCTAGCCTCCTCACCTATCAAACTTAGGGTCATAGGGAAGGAGTTCGGGATCCAGTGGGAGGTGAGAGAGGGCTGCTACTTAGGCAGTGTGGAGATGGCTAGGAAGTAGTGGACTGGTCCCAGGAAAATTAGATGAAAGCTCACCTGTCAAAGCCCAGAGTCATAGGATCATAGGGACCCAGTGAACCAGAGGAAGGACTCTGGGTTCCTTTGGGCAGCAGAGAAGGGTTAGAGCAAAGGCAGCATTGTCTGGAAATGGCCTATATTATCTTGGATGTCAGTCCTTTACCTGAGAAATCTATTGCAAGCAACATTACAATTACACAAAAAATATCTTCCACACTGTAAGCATGTCATATTGTTCTTACCTAGTACAATGAAACTATCACCACAGATGTGAAAGAAATAATTTTTACTAGCACTATTTTCCATTCCTTCCTCTTAAAAAAGCCCATCCCCACTCATTTTCTTCCTCTTCTTTTTCCCTTCTTATCTGGGCCTGCCAGTGGCCCAGAAGACACTGTTTTCCTCTAATGGCGGCACTCACTGTGAAACAGGTTGCTAATTCTTACCCTACAGAAATAGATAACCTACTTCAACACTGTTAGACATAACTGCCAAACTGTCAGTGACAAATAGCCAGGTGATTGAATGCAATATTAGCTAGTAGGAGCTCAGCCATAGGAATAGGTTACACGGGTAGTGTTCACTTGAGGTTAATGCAGCTTGAATTGTGGTAAGTGTCACTAACTGCCCAAAGAGAACATATTGAACAGGAAAAAATGTGAGATTTGCAATGAGAAAATCTGGGTTCAAACTCTGCCTAACTGTGGGGAAACCACGGAGGTAAGTCACCCTCCTGGTTTCTATCTCTCCAGAGCTCTGGGAGCCATTCCCAGGAACCTGCTATTTGCCTCTAGGCTTCCATCTTCATAAATGCCCAAGAATCAGACCTGACCACTCACCTGTTAGGCACTCTAGGCCTTCTCTCCAGTGCTTTCCCTTCATCTTCAGATCCAGCCAACTGCCTGTCTCCCAGTTTCCATTCTCACTCCCAGGGACTTCTTCAGTTGTCCCACCCAGCACAACTACCTCCTGTCTTCTAACCAGACTCCCTAGGGTCTTACCTCTGCCTTTCTCTGTCTTCTGTGAGGGGGTGTCACAGGACATCACTACCTGCCATGAGGTTGGAAGGAACCCGAATCATCTAATCACCTACTTCAGTGGACTGTCTTGAACCACTAATGTTCTGTGTGGGCTCATTCCTAAATAGTTAGCATAATCACACTCCGTTATACTATCTTCATTCCAGTTAAATCTGAACCCCCAGCTATTAAAATACAAACTTCATTCCCCATCCCCACCCGTGTATTTCCTCACTTCCACCTCCACAGCCCTACCCCTGGCCCAACAATGTCCCACTCCAAATGTAATGATTCTTTCTACTGTGCCTTCTGGAATACCTGCTCCATAATGAACAAACCTCCTTTCATCCTAAGCCCTTTCCTTTCTCACCCTTCCATCTTCTGGTTCTCACTGTGAGACATGACTCCCTTCTGATGGCACAGCATTACTGGCCACCTTTTCTACTATTGTTCACATTTTCACTCATACCCCCCAAATCAAGGAACATGATGAAGGAATCACAAAATTTCCTGCCTCCCACTGCCACTACCAGACTCTCGCTCTACCAAGATCACTCAGCAAACACTCTACTTATGCACTGTACCTGTCTCACAGGGTTGTTGTGAGATTAAATGGAAATCTAAGTAAAAAGCCTTGGTAATCATAAAGCAGTGTATTTTGAGCAGTTATTATCATCATCATCACACATACATGCTCAGAGAATTTTTGAGATCTACCATCTTTCTAGGCTCTAACATAAGTACCTTGTAATTTTGAATGCTATGTCATTTTGAAAGTGGATTTTTAAAAAATTATTTATCATTCCAAGTCACAACAATAGGCCTTATTTTTAAAGAAGACAAAGCAAAATCACTTATGGATTCATAATCTGGCTAACCTTTAGCTAATAGAGGTTATTAATCAAGCTAATAATGAAAAGCTAATGGGACTAGTAGTCCATACTGACATAGTGGTGGCTAGTTCCAAGGCCACCCATTTGCTATGACTGTTTGTTTTCAGTTGTCATTTAATATGTTATTTAATTAGCCTCAGCAAAGGACATATTCAATTGAACAAGAAGTAAAGTTCACTTCATCAAAGCAGTGGATGTCCTAGGGTAGCATTTTGGTAAATTTGTGCCATCTTTGTCTTACCTAAACTGTGACAATTCGGCAAGGAAATGATTAATGAAAAGTCTGTTCTTGGCTGTCTAGGATAAAAAAAAAATCATACATTATCCACAGAGGAAAATCTTAGTGCAATCTGGGATTTGAGAAAGAAGGTGAGGTTAAATCTTCCCAATAGTCACCAGCACCACAGCAGGAAATGCTTGTATGCTCACTAGAAACTGAAGGTTTATTTTTTCCTAGAATGTATTATTAATGCTGGGCCTAAAAGAAAAACAGCATTCCTTCTTAAAAGAGTTCTTATCTTAGCAATTCTTTTTCTATATTTCCACATGCAATAAAGTAACTTAATCCCACTACCCAACAAATGACCTTTGGCCAAAAAAAAAAAAATTACATTTCTAATTAGCATGTTTTATGCTAAAACTTTTTATCTTTTCATTTAAATTTAACTCTAAAATATAACCTAAATATCATGAAGTATCTGTGACCCAGTCATTCCACCAGATTCATATAAACAGTCAACTGTCATCGTGAGCTCTATTCTACACCATCTGTTTCCTTCTGGACCCTAAATCAGTCATTAGTAACTGATCTGGGAGTTCTCACTTCCTGAAGTTGTACAATGTAGCCTCTTTCAATGTTTATAACATGGAATGTTTATAATATTTGCTTTCACAAAAGCAAATCAAGCAATAAAGATTATATTCACCAATAGTAGTTGCTGTTTCAGAAACATTACTAACATTTTTTCAATAACAGCTTTTAACACTTGGCAGCTGGTGGGGCAGTGGATAGAGGGCTGGGCCTGGAGTCAGGTCAAGACCTGGGTTCAAATTTGACCTCAGACACTTACCAGCTGTGTGACCATGGGCAAGTCACTTAACTCTTATTTGCTTCAGTTTCCTCAACAACAAAATGGAGATGATAATAATAGCATCTCACCACTCAACATCTTGCAATCTGGATTCAATCTCTATAATTCTCTCCAAAGTCATTAATGACCTCATTATTAACTAATCCAATGATTAGTTAATCAGTTCTGTCCATCTTCCTTGACCTTTCCCCAGCATCTTATGTTAGTTCCTGCTCCTGCCTTAGGCTCTTGTGAAATTAGTCTCATTAACTTTTCTTTGCCTCCGTTACTGATTACTCATCATCTTCCCATACCTTAATTAAGGATGTTCTATTAGAATTCTATCTTTGCTCCTTCTCTCTTCTCTGTCTACAATTTCTTCTTTGTTGACCTCACATATTACGATGGATTTCATTATCACTTCTATTGAAATGACTCCCAAATATCTATCTCCATCGTCACTCCATAGCTCCCCAGAGCTGCTCTCTAATATTCTGAATGCCTTCTGGATACCTTCACCTGGATATCCCCCACACCCCAAACCAAAATCTCACCCTCACCAACTGCAGCAACATACTTAACTCTTCCTATCCTTTTTTTCCCCTCACAGCCAGTCACCAATTCCTCACAATTACTACTGCAACCAATCCTAGTAAAGACCAGAAGGACTAGTTTAGTAACTTTCTAAAAAAAAAAAAACCTTCCTGATTCCATCCTATCCCCTCTCTGAACTGCACTTCAAACCTCTGCCAGAGGAATCTGCCTAAACCACTACTATGATCATGTCTGTCCTCTATTCAAAAACCTTCAGCACCTCCTTGTTACCTGCCAAATAAAGGATAAAGTACTGATCCTGCAGACCAAAATGCTCCCAAATCTGAGTCCATAGTTATAGTTATAGCAAATCCAGACTATTCTCCATCCCTTTTATGGTACTGCCCTGTATTTCCTCACATGCCTGACTCCATGCCTGGAATGGCCATACCTCTCATACCTGTCCCCTGTAGCAGGTTTCACCTTTTCTCAATATCTATATAGTCTGTACAACTCACAATACCAGTGCAAGGACAGATCTGGGGATACTCTTCCCCTGACTACCCAAATTTTCCCCCATCCCTGACAGCTCAGAACCCACCAAGGATGCTTAATTGCTCCTATGACTTTGATAAGATGGTAGTCACCAACTCTATTCCTTCTGTTGAGATGAAGGACCACCAGGCCTTCCTACTGGCCCTACCACTCCATCCTAATGTCCTCCAGATATTACCATCTCCCTGCCTCTAAGCTCTATACACTCCAGTCATCTGACCTCCTAATATAATACAAAGACCCCTGCTGCTGACCTTTCTTTCATATGTTAGATCTCTCAATTAGGGCAGAAGTTCCTTGAGGCTATTGACTGTTTTTCTATTTGCATATCTAGTATTTAGCACAGTGATTGGCACTTCATAAATGCTCAATAAATTGTTTTTGCATTCATTCATTCATTCTCATTCATTCTTGAAACATCAGCTCTTGGTTTCCGTGCTGTGTCAGAAAGGGCACAGCTCATAGATTCATTCCTCCTTATTATAGCTCTGTGCCTTCTTCTTCCTAGCTACATATGTTTTGCTGATGCGGAGATCTCTCTAGTACTAACAAGGCCAAAATCTGCGAGTTTGCTTCTCCCCATAGTAAGTCAAGTACTGTTTTGGCATCTCCTCTAGAGCAGGCCTACACAACCTATGGCCCTCAGGCCACTTACAGCCCTGCTGCTTACAGCACACCAAAGGATTTCTGGCAGCCTGTGAAAAATGTAGATGAAAACATCCTTTGTAGATGGAGGAAATCCTCTGGCATGCTACAAGTGCAAGTGGCCAGCGGGCTGTAGAAAGCTGTGGGCCACGGGTTATGCAGGCCTACTCTCGAATCAGTTCCTCAGCATAGTTCTGTAGGGTCCTCAAGCATGAACTGACTCTCTCCAGTTCTGAAAATAGCTTGGCATCTCCATCTCTTTCTCATAGTCTTCCTATTCCCTCTTATATCTGGAAGTAAATCCCTTCCTGTGCCTGCACTCTGAGAAGACCTCTGCAAAGAAAGGGAGAGGGACTTAACCAAATAAGGAAGTGAGGAAATCTTACTAGCAAGCATGCCTACTATATTCTCTCTCTAGTTAAAAATGTAGTCCATGAAAATCACACCAGGGTACCATCTTTCCCAGGAGCAGCATGCCCTGTGCCAACCTATACCAGAAGGCTACCTAAAAAACAACCTTGTTCTTCACTCTTGGAATATCCTACATATGGGTGGTCACTAGTCAGATATTCTTTGCACTTTTTGGGGGGCAGGAAGCAGCTGTTCTTGACCCCATGATCTTCAGCTCTAATTATGGCCTCATTCATTGACAGCCTAAGAGGAATATTTCTAAAGCAAGAGTTCTTAACCTAAAGTCACAGACCCCTCAGGAGGTCCACAGATAGATTTCAGGGAGTCTATATTTCAATATAATTAATCTCCTTTGTCATTCAATGTATTCGATGTATTTTTTAAAAAGTTTTCTGAAGTGTCCACAAGCTTCACCAGACTGTGCATGACACAAAAAGGCATTTAAAACCCCTCTGCTAGGGGAACTGAATCACATCAATATTGATATTCTCATTATAAGCAAAACCAAAAAAGGATAAGGAAGTTGCCACTAAGTGGAAGGATGGCTCACAGGTTCTCCTCGAAGAGACAAAGGAGTTGGCAGAGTTAGTTTAATCATGTGTCCAAAGGCAACAGTAAACATCATTTCATAGGACAATTGGTTGATTTCCCCTCGAAGGGCTTATAATGATCATAAGCAAAAGATCTCCACAAAGATAATTGCAGCTTATACACCAAATGTTGCAGAGGATGAGGATTAAATTCCATGAAGACTTCCAAATCAAATCAATATATACTCCGATAACAATGACTTCAATGCAAAGGTTGGCATTGAGAGGAAAGTGAAAATACATTGGAAAATACGATTTAGGACAAAGAAATGAAGCAGGGCAAAGGCCTGAACTCTATACAGCAGACTCCCATCTATATATCAGAAACATTTTCTTTAAGAAGAGAATCAAGAGAGACCAGACATAATGACTGCTCAATAACATTACATGCAAAAAATGAAATGGTCTCTACTGTAACAGACTGCTTACTGAAATATAAGGCAGTCATTTCTGAATCAACTGTGTGATCAAATTATAAGGATAAAAATAACAGAAAGAACGGTATGCAATAAAAGATGGTGTTCCATTATGGCCCATTTCAATGAGTTATCACTGAAAAATGAGAAAGGAATAATGGAACAGAGGACAAAAAAAGAAAGTTTACCTGATGTCAGGAGATTTCCACAATGAGGAAGCTACAAGAGACAGCTAGCCAACAGAAAGCTATGGCAGCCAAGGGCTGCAACAGGTTAGAATATGCACTCATTTGTAAAATTTTGTGAAAGAACAGAAAAGCAGAGGGATTACTAGGCCAGAATGTTGTCCAATTCAGTCACTTTATTAGGTGTTTTTTATTGTATTTCTTTGTTAAAAGGACCAGTTCAACTGGAGATGGGGGGAGGGAATATTTTTTTTTCTTTTTAAGAAATTATTCCCTTTTGTTCTGATTCTTCTTTTACAACATGACTAATGTAGGAATATGTTTAATATGATTGTATATGTATAGCCTGTATCAGATTGCATGCCATTTTGAGAAGGGGGGCAAATTTAGAACTCAAAATCTTACAAAAGTGAATGTTGAAAACTAAAAAAATAAATAAAACTAAAAAAATGTTTAAAAAAAGAAATTATTGCAATATGAAGACAAAAACTTATTTTAAAAAAGGGATGAGGGGCACCGAGGTGGTGCAGTGGATACAGCACTGGCCCTGGAGTCAGGAGGACTTGATTTCAAATCTGGTCTCAGACTAGACATTTGACACTTAGTAGCTGTGTGACTCTGGGCAAGTCACTTAACCCCAATTGCCTCACCCAAAAAAAGAAAGAAAGAAAGAAAGAAAAATAAATAAATAAAAAAGGGATAATGAGTGGGTTATGAGTGATATTCCTTCATAAAATAGTAAAGAATGATACAGGGAAACAAGTTTGCAGAAAGCTTGGCCTGAGAACTAATTAAGCCAGGTTACCCCAAGAACATTTTAAGGGTGAAAATGGAAGGAGGACAACCAATGGATTAAAAAAAAAAAGAAAAGATCTGTCAAGATTATCTATGACAAACAATTTTCTCTGCCAATGAAAGAGCTACCACACTGGACTCTAATATCTTAATCCATAATAATAACTGCTTGAGGAAATCAAAATGACACAAAAAAAAAACAGAAGCAGAAAGAACATGAGGACCAGATCAAGCATATGTAGAAAAGTCCTTTGTAGGAGGCAACATACTTTTGAAACACTGAGGGATTGATTTACAAGATACCCTTAAAGAGGGTAAGATATCCAATGTGCAAAGAAAAAAAAAGATTTTATGATTGGTAAGAAAATATCATTTACTATAGACCTACGGGCCTACCTTCTCATTATTGGCACAGACATGTTTTTATGCCCCAGCATAGGTCAGTCTTGTTTTCCAGTCTGCCTTCGCTCCAGCTGAATAGCATTGCCATGTTGTGAACAGCATTGCCTTATACTCCATTCATTCAAAATTGTGTTCATTTAACAGGGTCTGTCTATTAGCATCCGGTTTGTCTCCAGGAACTAATACCTTCCTGGGTTTTTAGAAGCTTATGTGTGTGGAGGGAGGGGGGCAGAGGAGAAAAGAGTTACTTTTCTTCTTCTCCTTCAATTTCAGTGATCATAGTTCTGGGCAATTAGAGACCAAGGCTTTTTCCATTATACCATTTAAAAAAAAATAATCAAATCCAAAAATTTTCATTTTATTCATCAAGTAAGTTATAGACATCAGAATTTAATGACTTTTAAAATTGATTTTATGCGATATCAGCCAGTCAGTCAATAAACATTTATTAAGAGCCTACTATGGACCAGGCACTATGCTAAGTACCTTAAAAATATTATCTCATTGTATCCCTCAAATCAATCCTGTGAGAAAGGTGCTACTGTTATCCTCATTTTACAATTCTGGGAACTGAGGCAGACAGAGATTAAGTGACTTGTCCAGGGTCACACAACTACTAAGCGTCTGAGGCTGGATTTGAAGTCAAGTATTCCTGACTCCAGGCCCACTGTACCACCTACCTGCCTCGAATGGGTATAAAAGGTAGCACTATACTATTTTGGTAAAAGATAATTTTTTTTAAAGTACAACCAGAAAGGGAAGTGGGCTGGTCATATAACAAGAATAAGGAAAACAAACAGTCAGTTGGTGTGCTGCAATCAGCATCCTCTTAATGTTAAGAGACTCAGAAGAAGGCCTCTAGCAGTCTGGGTTTACTTCCCGTAGAGAGACTCTAACAGGAGAAGAGGCCATGGATGGGTTTCAATCCCCTTTGCAGGAGAGAGTGCCCACATTAATGAAATTATAGACTATTTTAAGTATTAAAGAAATATTACAACAGATATATAGATAGAGGAAAACCAAGTTTTTAATCCCAAGAAATCCTGGCTGAACAAATGAAGCCTTGAAATCAAGGAGTGCATTTCAAATTCCTTTTACACCCCTTCCCTGGTTGCTGCTGCTGTCTGTCCTTTGTTCTCAAAGGGTACACACACCCGACCTCGCACATGTTTAACCACCTACTAGATTGAGAGCCCCCTGACAGCAGTCACTGTGTCATTTTTCTTATTTATACCCACAAAGCCTAGAACAGTGCCTAGGACATAACAGACTCAATAAATGTTTACTTAATTTAATTGCTTCATAAATATTTGTGGAATTTCCCAGGGTATATTAAAAGTTAAACCTCAGTAAACAACTATATGAGCAATACATGTGATGGGATTCAAAAAAATGACTTATTCTTTTTCATTCTTTAATGAAAAACAGAGGTCTGCTTTCAGAATTTGTTACAAAGCAGAAGAATTAATTTTGCCTTAAAAAAATAAAGTTTTGAAAAGCGTTCAAGTGTCACTTAGCCATTTTTTGGAACTCCTATATTTTATGTTCACATTGAACTACCAGCTATAGTAAAATGTGCCATGGCAGTTTTGGCCTCGAACTTGGTCACAGGTTATAAATAATTTCATAGTTTCCATGTCTTTAGAATATTATACATTTTTATGTGTCTGGTATCACTATTAGTCAATCAACAAGCATTTATTAAGTACTTGCTATGTACAAGCCATAAGCTCTGAGAACATAAAGAAAAAGAAAGGAAAAGTAATCTTGTTCTCAAGGACCTAACATTTTAAAGACAGAGATAATATGTACATAAATTTTCTATAACATTTTTTTAATGTGAATTCACTGCAACATTTCAAGGAACCATGACTCCATCATGTGGATGCTCCCTCCAACAACGGAAATCACAGTCATCCTAAATCTGAATAGGCAAATGGGCTTTGTGAGTTACAAGAGCTGAGAAAAAGTTATTTCCTGGAGCCAGACTTGTAGGGATGAATTTTGCTTAAGTTAGCTAGGCTGCTCCTCAGACAAAAGTCTGCTTCTGTGTATCCACTCAAAGTGTTAGAGACAACAGGTTGTGTTCTCAAACAAAGTCTTGAAGACCTCAGAGTTGTCTCCACCCCACAATGAAGGAGCAGAGTAAGACTTGAATGTTATTGTTCAGTCGTTTCAGTCATGCCTGACTCTTCATGATCACATTTGGGGTTTCCTTGACAGAAATACTGGAGTGGTTTGCCAATTCCTTTTCCAGTACATTTTACCGATGAGGAAACTAAGGCAAACAAGGTTAAGGGTCTTGCCCCTGAGTCACATAACTAATAAGTGTCTGAGGCCAGATTTGAACTCAGGAAGATGAGCCTTCCTGACTCCAGAACCGGTCCTCTATCTACTGCGCCACCTAGCTTCCCCATAAGATTTGAATAGGCATAGATTTAACTTACTCTTATTTCAGAGCCTAAAATTACTTTTAAGGATCATATTTACTTAGCTAAAATTTTTCATTGATTTTCTTTTGTTCTTACATGATCTACATTTTTCACTCTGTCTCCTGCTCCCAGAGAGCCATCCTTTAGGATAAAGAATTTTTAAAGAGAGTTCAGCAAAATCAACATTTAAAAAGTATGATGTTATATGCAGTGGTTCACATCCATAGTCCCCTACCTCTACAAAGAAGTGAAGGATCATTTTTATTACCAGTAGTCATAAAAGTGAAAGAAAGCCATTCAATTCATTTCAATAAACATTTTATCGACAGCCTCCTGTTTGTAAAGCAGTGTGCTAAACTCCCAAGAAAACAAAGTTTAGCTACAAAACAGGCCTTACACATATCTTTGTATCTACAGGATAAGTTTAATGTCTAGTCAAGGATATAGCTAATACAAAACTAACTATGGCACAAAATAATAATCAGAAAGGGCATATGAGAGGTACAATGTGGTAGAGAGCTACAAAATAATCAGAAATATTGCTCAAGGAGATTTATTTTTCAAATTCTATTGTATTATTTCATCTAATCAATGTTTCAGGAGTATGCATATGTCTTCCATCCCTACCCCTCCACCATGCAATTTTCTATCCAGTGACACTGGACTTCTGGCTGTTCCTTAGTCTCTTGGCTCCTGGCATTTTCTCTGGCTATCCTCCATGCTTAGAATGGTCTCCCTGCTACCTCTTCATCTTGGCTTCCTTTAAGTCCCAGCTAAAATCTCACCTTCTGCAAGAAGCCTTTCCTAGTTTCTCTTAATTAGATTGCCCCCTCTCTAGTTATTATAGTAATTAATTAATAATAACAATATGATTGTGATTGATAATTATAATTAATATGATATTGTGGTTATGATTAATAATTATGATTATTTCCTATTTATCCTATGCATAGCTTACATATATATGTATATGTATATATGTTTGTATGTGTATATATATACATACATGTATATATAATGTGTGTGTGTGTATATATATATATATATATAACTTGTTTGTTTGCATATAGTCTCCCCATCAGATCATGAGGAATAAGTTTTTCATTGAAATTGAACATATTGAAGAACTAGTTCATTAACCACTAAATCCTTTAAAAGTGTACTATATTCCCTTTAGAATGTGCATATACCATCCCATTCTTCTGTAACTGAATCAGCTATTTTTTGAACATCCAATATAACTTCCAAAGTTATTTCTATTTAATTTTACTTTCTTTTTAAAGTTATAATACTAAGGTTTTTTCAGTGCTAATAACAGTATCAACTACTTTTCACTGCAATGGATAAGAATTTAATTGCATTATGACTAAAAAAGCTTTTGAACTAGCTTGAGTAATTAGCTACCATTAATAACATTATTTAAGTGGGAATATATGATCTGAGTTTTAAAAGAGGATGGGGAAGATTGACAAATGAATTTTTGCAACTCGTCACGCTTGTAACTTTACATTTTACATGTAACATAAATTTGATTATTCCATTTTAGAAAAGAGAATTATAACAAAATGCAGATATCAGAAAGCCAGAATCTAAAAGGCAGAATTTTTAAGGTCTTCAGTAGACCTGAAGGCCATTTTAAAACAACTTATTAAAAAGCCAAGACAACATGCTAGTGATTCAAAAAAAAAATACCAAGAGCTCAAAAAATCCCCCTGTACAGCCAATAGGCTAGGCAAAGTCAAATAAATGGTTTTATTAGAGTGCAGGAGGTATGATTCTTTAGTTGTAGATTAGAAAGTAGGCAATCTGTAAAAGAACAAGTCAACAGTAAGACATGACAGCCAGAAACATTCATCTGATTTTAGTTTGTATTAATAGTAGCCTTCTGCAACAGGGAAGGTGATGGACATTATATTCTCTACTAAACAAGAAAGAAAGAAAGAAAGAAAGAAAGAAAGAAAGAAAGAAAGAAAG
>NW_020954580.1:30044955-30092654 GCF_900497805.2 Vombatus ursinus
GAAGAAAGAAAGAAAGAAGAAAGAAAGAAAAAAGAAAGAAAGAAAAAAAGAAAACCAAAAAGATTCTTTAAATTTCATAGGCAAGTTTAATACTATATGATTGCTGAGACCCATGATGATCCTGCTTATGTTCCAGATGTCCTTCCTACATGGTGCTTCCCAAAACTTGACACAATCAATACTCCAGCTATGGTCTGAACAGGGTAGAGTATAAGGGGATAACCATCTTCCTGGTTTTAGATATTGTGCACCCATTAATTCACATTAAAATCAAATTAAGGGGAGTTACAACTCAGATTAGAGGCAACCCAGTTGAACTCTCTCAACATTACCTTCCAAACTACTTTAAAATAACACCTCAAATCAAATTTGGAGTGGTAAAGCCAACAAAAGATCACAGTGAGACATTTTTCTGGCCTACGAAAACTTAGGAAGTTGATGGGAGAAGTATGTGATACCAGGGTGAAGGCCTATCTGGAGGCCACACCAGCAGCAGCACCTTCTGGAGTTCTGAGCCCATAGACGATAAGAGGGTCAGACAAGGCACTGGATGCAGCTGGCACTGATTGGAAATTGTACTTCCCATACAAAGTTCTGGGCTGCAGTTACAGAGTGGAGAGTAGTGCTAAGGATCAATCACAAGACAGCAGCAGTCCAAGGCAAAGAGAGTGCTGGTGTTTGTGGCTGCAGGAGACCTGCGGCCCTTCCTGGGTAAATACCAGAGTCCAGACCGGGAGAGCAGTGATCATACTTCTCCCAGGATCCACCACCTCAGAAGCACCAAAAACTTACAGACATCCAGGACTAGCTCTGAAAACAACACGAGAAAGCCTAAAGTACACTAATGAATTGTTGGTGAAGTAGTGAACTGGTCCAACCATTCTGGAGAACAATTTGGAACTAGGCCCAAAAGGCTATAAAAATGTGAAAATCTTTTAATCCAGCAATACCACCACTAAGTCTGTATCCCAATGAAATCAATGCACAAAGGAAAAGGAACTATATGTACAAAAATATTTATAGTAGCTCTTTTTTTGGTGGCAAAGGATTGGAAATTGAGGGGATGCCTATCAATCTGAACAAGTTGTGGCATACGATTGTGATGGAATACTATTGTGCTGTGGGAAATGACAAGGAGGTATAGTTTCAGAAAAACATGGCAAGACCTATATGATATAATATTCCAAAAGGCAAAAGATTTAGGCTTACATCTAATAACAACTTATCCTAAAACACTGAATATTATCCTACAGTGGTGGCGGGGGAGGGAGGGGAAGAGACAAATATCTTTAATGGAATTTCAAGCATTTCTTAGGACAAAACTAGAGCTGAGTAAAACCTCTGAAATGTAAATATAAGAATCCAGGGGTATCTAGGTGGCGCAGTGGATAGAGCACTGGCCCTGAAGTCAGCAGGACTTGAGTTCAAATCTGGACTCAGACCAAACACTTGACACTTAGTAGCTGTGTGACCCTGGGCAAGTCACTTAACCCCAATTGCCTAAAAAAAAAAAAAGAATCCAGAGAAATCTCGAAAGGTAAATTTATTTGAGTAATGGGAAAGAACGTAGGATGATGTAATGCTGACATGTAAAAGGGGAGAAGAAATAAGTATTCATTCAGAACCTTAATATCTTCGAAACATATTGAGGGAGTTAAATAAGACAATCAGAGTTCCTGGGGGTGAAATGGTTCTATTATGATGATTTAAGGGAGGAAAGATAGAGGAAGGAGATACAGACTAATGTAAAAGGGAAAAAGAAAAGGAACTTGCTGTTTCTGGATGACACACAGAGTTTGGTGTAAAAATACATCATACTCAACAGGGAAAGAAGTGGGGTGGATGGGGTATAGTTTGGGCTCTAAATAAATTACAGTACCATGAAGCAAAGCAGCAAGCAAAACAAGCTTCCTGGTCCTGAAGAAAGAATGAGATGGGGGGGAAGAAAAGAACTAGAATCTAAGAGGGTACTTTAGATTGCTTCTTATACAAATGGAAAATGACTGCACAAATTTTGATACACAATTTATGAATGTAGTAGAATATTATAATGCCATACAACAAAAGAGATAATTTCAGTCAACCTTAGGCTATATGAGCTGATATAGAGTAAAATGAGAATAAGAGAAAGACAGCAACACTGCTGAGAAAAACAACTCTGAAAAACTAGAGAAATTTGATCATTGCAATGATCTACCATGTTTCAGAGAACATATGATGAAGCAGATTACCTATCTTTGCCAGAGAGGCGATAAATTCAAGGTGTAGAAAAAGATAAATATTTCTGGACATGGTCACAATGTAGATTCACTTTGGTTGATTATGCTTATTTGTTACAAGGCTGCTTTTTTTTCAGCTTTTTAAATGAAGGGGCAGCAATAGGAATGCCACCAAAATGAGAGTCATTGAAACAGTTGTTTTTAATGCACAAGAGGAAATGGAAGGAAGTTTTAAAGGAATAACAGATATGCAGAAGAGTTTTTGAAATAATGTGTGGAATTCTTTTTTATAGCAAGCAGCATGAAATGGAGATTCACGGTTTAATATACACTTGTTCTTGTGTTCTGCTGTGTATATGGAGGTATTCTCTCTCTTTTTTTGGTGTTTAAATTCAGAATAAAAATATTTTTAAAGGATGTGTGAAACCTGAACGTGTTTGTGAAAAAAAAAATTAGTAAAGCAGTAGATAGAGATATATTAAAGATGGCAGTGAGATAACTGAAGAAGCAAGCTACCAAGAGAAAGCAGGAGGCCACAGGGTCAAGAGCACATAGAATGGCAAGAAGGTCCACCTCTTCCTTAGAGGCTGGAGCAAAGCAGAGAATAGGAAATAGTGAAGAGAACCTTTGAGACATAGAAAAAGGGTAAAGGAGCTAACTGGGGTAGGGGAGGGAAGGGTTGACTTCTGCTTTCTCAGTAAAGTAGGAGTTGTGGTCCGCTGGTGATGAGGACCAGGAGGGAATAGCATAGAAGACATAAGAAAAGAAGGAAGGTTTGAATGGCCACTGAGGGGAATATAATCATAAAAGGATTTCCAAGCAGGAGTCAGTGCCCAGGTGAGATTAGATAAGATGCATTTGCATTAAACTCACCATCTTTGTATGATTTCTCCTCTGCCATGAAATAGCATTTGAATAGCAATGGAGAAGGCAGGTGGTAGGGGTAAACCCAGGCTGGGTTCTGGCAAGTGTTTCACATTTCCATATCATTTGTTTCCTATCTTTTCTGTGGCAATTGAATCAAGCCATGAAAATTACCTTGTTGCTTCTCAGACTGAAAAAGCATGGGAAATAAAGTGAGAGAGAAACCAGAGTTAACTTTTTCCTACATGGGCTCCTGGGACACAAAAGTGGGAGTGAGGTTATAATCTTGCACAATGTTAAAGATTCACATTCCCACTACATATATTGTATACTCACAAGCACAGAGAGAGCATCAAATTGAACGAAAACTGAATGCAAAAGACCGTTTCATTAGCTTAGAATCTAAATTTAAAATAACACCAAAATAGACAAACACTTAGATGATGTATCCAAAAATAGGAAGGAAGAGAAGGGAAAGGTCTGTTTTTAAGTGAACTAATTTTCACTTTTATGTTTAGACTGAAGTGAAAAGATTCAGCTAAATAAAGCATATAACACATACCTCCCAACATCTATACAGAGCAATAAAGAATTATTTCTAATTATTTTTCCAGTAAATAAATTCAATTCAGCAAATATTCTTTGGGCATCTGCTTTAAGAAAGAGTTTATTCTGGGCCCAAAGAGGAATACAAAGTAAATAAAACAGTCCCTGCCCTCAAGTAACTTAAAATCTGAGAAACTGAATTTTAAGTGACATTAAATGTGCTACAAAAACAAGTGTATTAAAATAAAACACCGTATTTGATTCCAAAGTTATTTCCCATGCATAGTCTTCTACTTCTTTTCTCCTTCCCTGATCTTATTTCCCCTCCCCTGATCTTATTTCCCCTCCCCTGATCTTATTTCCCCTCAAGCTTTCATCCCTGTCAATTACCCTTTCCATTGTGCCCTCTGGAATCTTAGTCAATTGTTTATGAACTCCCCTTTAACCTAGATCTCCTAACCTTAATCTTAAACTCTTTGTATCTTCTGGCACTCATCAAAATTTAGCTTCCTCCAGAAGACATGGCATTCTTAGCCACCCTTCTCCAGTGTCACATAGCCCTTTTGTCATTCTCCCTGATATATGACACCAAAGGAAGAAATTGTTAGACAACTTAATCCTGACTTCCAATTTCAGACCAGTCCTTGGCCACCACTATTCAAACACCTCTCCTCCATTCCTGGTTCTCTTCATCCATCCATCTAGATCTTTGTTGCAATCACTTTACCAATCCACAGACCATTCTCTCTTCCTTTTCAAGGAGTTGGAAACCTGGCTCTCACAATTTTCCTCCCCAACTTTTCATACTCAGGGGCTTCAGTATGCACATTGATGTTCCCTTGAACAACTAGCCTTCTAGTTCATCAACTACAACTTCTCTATCTTTACTTGACTTCAACCACCCATGGGGATGAGGCCCACAGGTGCTCATGACTCCTGCTTTGAGAGTAAACTTCTGACACCAATCTTGAATTATCAAGGACAGCAAAGATATTGCAATTTACTTCTTTTGTTTTCATTCAATTGAAACTAGCATGGAGTTATACTCCATTAGATAGTAACCTAACTGAAAATTATAAACATTCTGGAGATCATTGCTGAATAGGTTAGATTCAGTTTCTAACCCATTTTTAAAACTGTCATATCCATTATATCTTAGATTTACAAATATTTCCAAACCAGAATCTCATTTTTATGGTAGTTATAAAGAAGTACTTTCATTAAATTTTTTAAAATAAATTTCCTACTCAAACTGAATTCTACCTTGAAGAAATACTTTTCTAAGCTGTCTTCTAATTTGCAACAACTCAAACGGTATCATCACTTTGGAACAGCACTAATGCCTTGTTCTTTAAGACTTAACTGGCAGTTTTAAATTTACTATATAATAATAATAAAAACAAGCTGCACATAACAGAAATTCAAGATGTCATATATAATCTTTTTCTGTTCTTGGCATAAAGAAATGTTCATGTTCGTTTTTATTTATCATACTAGTAATTTTTTAAAAGGTTGCTTTGTTTTGTTTTGTTTATTTACTTAGAGACTAAACAGTGAAATAATGAGTTGAAACAGTACTCTGGCCAGAAAGGAATAATTGCAACTATTAAAAAATTTCTACTGCACTAAGGCAATAAAGAAAACTTGGGAAGCCTTATGATAAAGATGGGATAATGGTAATAATAATAATGTTTATATAATGCTTTAAGTTTTATAAAGTACTATACATATACTATCAGACTTGATCCTCACAACAATTCTGTGAAGTAGGTACTAGTATTTTCCCCACTTTATAGATGTGGTAATTGAGGCACAGAGAGTTTAAATGACTCACCTAAGCTCACACAACTAGTAAGTATTCGAGGCTGGATTCAAACTTAAGTCTTTCTGATTCCAAGTCTAACACTTTATTCACTGTGCCACCTAGCTGCCCAATTAAGCCTATGGGAAGCTGAGAGAGGGGAGGCAGTTTAAGAAAAACATGTAGAATGCTACATGGGAAGGGAAGCCCTGGGAAGGTTAGAGTCTGTACTAGGGCACTAGGCACCTGAGGAAATGACTTCACTGATGGAGATGTTTGTGTGACTGGAATGTGGGACAAGGTTGGAGAAAGAATTGTCAACAAAAACAAACTATGGCTCAGGTCACTGCAGGTCAAGCACAAAGCTAAGGAATGGCCCATTGCGAAAGGCCAGGAGAGGTTGCACTTAAACTCCTTAAGTAAACCAACATAGCCTGGTTTGATTATATCAAGAGAAATTAAGTACATAGTACTGTAATATCTTGTTATAGATTTTACCTCTCCTGCAACAACTATGTTTCTACAATGGTTTCTTCCACTCCTTAAGACCAACTGCAAAACACAACTGAAACACAATCAAAGAGGACAAGGAAATCTAAAAATTTCACAAATTACTTTCCTATTACACTCTAAAAACATTTAAAGTATTGGGAGGAGGGACACAGGGACAGATGTTTCCTTGTTATCACTAATATTTTGGGATGTCACCAAAGAAGTATCTAAAGAAGAATTCTAGGACAAAATTCCAGAACAGAATACTCACTCCTTTGTTGAACATGCAAAGCCCTTCGGGATTCAGGCATGAGTCTACCTCTCCAGGCTTATTACCCATTCTTTCCCTTCACATGTACCACAGAACAGTCAAACCAGCTTACTTCCTCATATGTAACATTCCATCCCCCATCACTCTTCCTTTTCGCTGATTGTCTCCATGGCTTACACTCACTCATCTTTGCATCTTAGAAAATCTAGTTTCCTTGAAATCTCAGGTCAAATGCCACCTCCCACATGAGGCCTTCTCTGATTCTCCTCCAGCTGTTAGCCCAAAGAATGACTTCATAGTTCCCAAAGAGGCGGCATGGCGTGGTAGATAGAGAACTGGCCTGCCTCTGACAAATACTGACTGGTGATCTAGGCCAAGTCACATTACCTCTCATTGTTCCAGTTGATGCAAATAGATTTTGAGTTGCAGAGAAATAGCGTTGACCTGTACCAGTTCCTCACCAAGATCTCCCTATACCAAGGAAATTACAGGTCCTGTCCCTGTTCCTTACTATGCATGTATTTTGTACTGTTATCTGTGCTCTTCCCTGGCCTAAAAAGCTTTTTGATGGTGGAAGTGGTTTCATTTTTTCTATGCCCCTAAAAAAATCCCAACCCCCTTCAAAGTTAACAATAACAACAACAAAAACAATAACAATTGGGTCAGGGAATAGTCCTATGATTTCACTGGTCTGGAATTCCTGGCTAAACAAACCCTCTCTACCAAGGCAGTTCAGCACTAGCTCTTAAAAGTCCTGTTGAGTTGCCCAGAGCAATGAAAGATTAAATCACTTGCCCTAGGTCACAGCCCTGGCTAGACTTGAACAGAGGTCTTTCCAGCTTTCGTGCTGGCTCTCCCAAATAATAATACTACATCTGTACATTTATTTCAACCAGGTTCCTTTGCCAATACCACCAAATTGACAACAAAGGACAAAGTTCTTCGTGTTTTCTGCTATTTAAATATTTTAAAAGATAGGCAACTCAGACACAAAGCTTATATCTATCTAAATAGATATAAGAAATTCTGTATTTATTTTAATTTCAGCTTTACATAAATGCCTGAACATTAATACTTACTTCATTAATTGGACAACAGGACCTTTGTGGTCCTCAAGCTCTGATCTTATGGCAGTATCCAAAAAAACAGAATATAACACGATATAGCTAAAAACAATCCTGCCTGCCTCTGACTGGGTTTGAACCCCAGCTCTGCCACTCACATATGCAATGGCCTGTATAAATCATTTAATCTCTCAGGACGTCCATTTCCTTACCTGTAAAATAAAGGGGTTCACCTAGAGGGGAAGGTCCCTTCCTGCTCTAACTCCTATAGCACCCTATCATCATTATATAAGAATTATAAATCACTCTGTAAAACTAAATGTTTTAAGGATAACAGATAAAAATAATTAAGTACAAACATAGTGATATTCAATGAATGGGAATATAAAACTATAAAATTATTCATTTACCAGATAACACAAAAAAGATCAATGCAAATTAATGGCTTAAGAAAATAGCAACAATATCATACAGTCACAGGTAGAACACAAGTTGTTGCCAGTTGAACTGGCTAATATATTAACAAGAGTGATCCAAATAGAATATGACATGTTGGATAAGATTAAACATATATCTGGCCCTAAACAAATAACAGACCACCATCCTACTACTCTGAGAGGTTGTCAAGTCAACAAGCATTTTTTAAGTGCCTACTGTACGAAAGGCATTATGCTAAGTGATGAGGATACAAAAAAAGGCCAAAACAGCCCCTGCTCTCAAGGAACTCACAGTCTAATGGCAGGGGGAGGGACAGGAAGAGGAAGAAAGGGTAATGAGAAGGAAGATGGTATGCAAACAACTACATAAAAATAAGATAGATATATACCAGATACCTTAGAGGTAATTGCAGAGGGAAGGCACTAACATTTAGGGGGATGGAAAAGGCTTCTTGCAGAAGGTAGGATTTTAGCTGAGAGGAATGAAGCCCAAGAAGCCAGGAGAAGGGAGAGAATTCTAGGCATGAGGGACAGTCAGTGAAAATGCTATGCTCAGAATCAGGAGATAAGAGTGTCTATGCAAATAATAGCAAAGAGGCTAGTGTCACTGGATAGCAGAGTAGGAAAGAGGGGTTAAGGGCTAAGAATAATGGACAGGTAGGAAGGAGTCAGGTTATGAAGGACTTCTAAAGTCACATAGAGGATTTTCTATTTTATCTAGAAGTAATTGGGAGCCACTGGAATTTACTGAATAAGGAGGTAACATCAATAATTAGAGAGAGTGACTCCAGGCTTCCTCCTGCTCTTGTCCCCTAGTCTAATGGCTATCTTTTCACAGGAATCTCATCATGACTGGTTGAAGTTTATTTTGATTCCCAGACTGAAGGACCTTTTGGACATATTCACCATCAGCCCCAAAACGGTAGAGCTTATTTCTCATTTGGGAATTACCCAAACAGTTAACTTTATGTGGGCCCACACGGGCATTTTTTTTATCCTAAAGCTTTATTTTGTTCAATTTTCTTTGAGATTACAATTTTAGTTAGCTGAGAAAGTTTAAAATTTAATTTACCTTGACAAACCTTTATAAAGCATCTACCATGTGCAAGGCATTGTGCTAAGCTCTGGGGATACTAATGAATGAAAAAATATTTATTAAGGCTTACTATGTGCCAGGCACTACATTAACAACTAGGGGAGGAGGATCGTGTAAGGACCATCAAAATGCTGCTCTTATCAGAGAAATACCTTATACCTTGGAAATTCCAAATACCTTGGAAACTAAGAAGCATATTTTGGAAACTAAATGCAAAGATAGTTTCTATCTACAATTTAATTATTAGAGAAAGCAAGACAAATTATTATTTTAATAATTAATTAATTGCCTATTAGTTACCCAGAAACTCTGTGTCTCAGGCCTTTCATTTGTCCCAGGAACCCAAAATCTATTTCCAAATTAATCATTAGAGAAAGCTCAAAATGAATAAATATTAGAAAAGGTTTTTTTCCCCAAAACTTGAATGGAAAACCCCAAGATTAGCAAGGTAACTGTGTTAGCAAGAACCTATTAGAAACCAAACCACTTCCCCCTCTTCTTTGATTTATCTCATTTCTTTCACCTACCCCACTCCCTTCACCATCAGCTTATACCTCACAGCAAAATTGCCTCTTTTGGCCCAGTAGACTATATTCTTTACTTCCCCTGTTGCCATAATAGAAAAAGTGGGATGGAGTGGTTGATTTGTCATTGTCAAATGACTTTCTAATCCTTTAAGACCACAGAAAGAGAATTAGTAATCATTAAATGATTGACCAAACTGAATTGCAGAAATCTGTCTAAAAAATGACCAGAGATGTTTCCTAAAGTGAATAAAAATGTAAAGGACATCCTTTCTCATTCATTCACTTCCCTCTCTTGTTTTTATTATATAAATAAAAACCCCTTATTGTAATGCCATGGGGAAAGCTATCATTTTCACTTTTTGACCAGCTAAAAATAAAATTAACTCAAACTCTCTCTTTTGTTAAATATGGCTTAATAGGTAAAATGGAAAAATTATTTAAACACATTTGCAAAATATACTAGTTGACCTTTTAAATACAGCAATCTCACCATATAAAACTGGAGTCAACAGATTTCTTTGAAAAGCTAAAGGACGAGAGCTAGCTGCCTATAAAGATTTTTTCCCATATTAAGCCTTTTTCAAACAAGTAATTTAAGTGCCTAAAATGTCTTAGCTGGATTTTTTTCCACTAAAATTTCAGCCAATATTTTCATACCAAGTATCCCTTTTCAAAACAAAAACTATTTCCAAAGACTAGAAAAGCAGGACTTAAAGTTGTGAAAATCACTGAACCAACAAAGAAGACAAATTTTTGCAATAAACATACTATCCTGACAGATACATGTGAATGTTTTCACAAACACAAGAGGGCACAATACTAAAGAAAACCAGACATTTTAAACTTGCCAACATGAAAATACAGACCAGTTTTCAAACAAGTACTACAATTAATTCTCCAAATACAACTGATAATGTATTTTTTTTTTATTATTCCACTTAATTGTTAAGGGCTTGATAATCTACTGCTCTGGGACTCCACCCAGAATCCCTGTGATTCAGCCTGGCATTCTGCTGAGGCCAAAGTTCCCTTCTCTAGTCACCACTACTCCTTCCCTTAATGCCAATCCATGTCAGCCCCACACCTCTCAAGTTCCTACCCCACTCTATCCTACCCTTCCCTTGTGCCTTTTGGGAATCTCATTCCATTAACAAATTCCCCTATATCAAAACTGTTTCCCTGGCATTCCTGTTGATGAACCCTGGCTTACCCCAGAAGACTCTGAATCCTACAACACTGGATATACTCATTCCCTCCCCTGACCTACACCATCACCAGTGTCTGCCATAAAGACAGAGTGGACAGGAAGAGGAGTAAGCAAGCTTCTTCCTCTCAATGTCACTTCCATGATCTTCCCAAACACCATCATTTAGCAACCTCTATTCCTTTAATGTTTCCACTATTCAGATATTCTAGATCCTGGTGACTGTTCCCAGCTGGCACCCAGATCATTGTCCCTCTTTTCTTAAGGAGTATAGTACTTGTATAATAATCTTCCTCTCTTCCCCAACACCCACCTTTATATTTACAAACTTCAACTTACATGTGGAAATCCCTACAAATAATCTTGCTTTACCTATCTCAACTTGCATAATCTATACCTTATTTATGATGCAGGTATACACAGGAATCAATCAATCAATCAACAAGTATTTTATTAAGCACCTACTATGAGCCAAGCACTTCAGATACAAAGACAAAAAAAAAGGAGCTCTCAAAGAGCTTACATTTTGTCAAGGATAAAACAAGCACATGTATAAAACCTGGTATAGGTATTATTTCAATATAACTGGCTTTTTTGTGATCCTGTGTATTTTATTTTCTACATTAAAAAAGTCTGAGAAAGGAGCCATAGGCTTCACAAAAAAAGGTTGAAAAATCCTTCATCTGAACAGAAAGCCTTGGATCATACTTCACTGGAAAAATTGAAGCTATAAGCTCCCTCTTGTCCCCAATTACATGCCTCAAATGACTTCAATATCATTTCCTATTCTCTGTTCCTTTACTCCAGTCTCTAACAAAAAGGGAGCCTTTGAAGACTATCACTTCTAATAGTACCCTGGATCCCACAACCTGCCATCTCCTCAGGAAGCTTGCTCCTTCAATAGACCTTCTCTTTTAAATCTTTAATCTTTCTTTAACTATTTCACTCCTTTTCTATTACTTACAAACATGCCCAGATTTCCACCATTCTTAAAAAGGTCCCGTGACTCATCCATTCCCTCAAAAGTTGTTATCCTATACCTGTCTTCTCTTTCACTGTCAAACTTCTGGGAAACGCTTTCCATATTAGCTTGCTTCCCTTCCTCACATTCTATTCTCTTACGAACTCCTCGCTACCCAGACTCCAACCCTACCACTAGATTAAAACTGTTTTCTGCAAAGTTAACAATGAACTCTTAACTCCTGAATCCAATAGCCTTTTCTCCAACTTCACTCTTCTTGGCTTCTTTAAAGCTTTTGACATTGTTGATATCTCTGCCTCGGTACTAGAAACCCTCTCCTCCTAGAGTTTTAGCAACATTGCTCTCACCTCTTCCCCACTCCAACCTTCTGGCCCAACTAAACCTTCTCAGTCTTCCATACTAGATCATAATCCCATCCTTCCCTCTGTACATGAGTGCACTCCAGGGCTCAGATTTGAACCTCCAGGACTTTTCACCTCTTATCTCTATATACTGTCACTTGATAATCTCATCAGCTCCTGTGGATTCAATTAACTCAATGCAGATGATTCCCAAATCAGTATATCCAACCCTCCCTTCTCTCCAGATCTCCATTCCTGCATCACCAACTGCCTACTGTACATGTCCATCTGGATTTTAAGTACCTTGGACTCAGCATGCCCAAAAAGTAAATTAACCTTTTCCTCTCAAAACCTACTTCTCTTCCTAACTTGCTCATTTCTGCAGTGGGCACCACAATTCCTCCCATCATCCAAGTTTACAATCTTAGAATCATCCCTGACTCTTCACTGTCTAACCCCCTATATCAATCAATTTGCCAAGTGGTCAATTGAGCCTCCATAACACCTCTCACATCCATACCCTTTCCCTATATCATCAGCCTAATTCAGTCTCTCACAACCTAATCTGGAGCATTACAAAAGCCTCCTAATTGGTCTCTCTGCCTCCATTCTCTCTAGGACCTTCGATTTTCCTATTTCTCATGGCCATCTTCCACACAGATGCCAAACCAGTATTCCTAAAGCATAAAGTCTGATCATGTCACTTCCCTCCCATGCTCCATCCTCATGAAAGTCTGTGGTTTCTTTTTACCTCTAGGATAAAATACAGCTCCTTTCTTCATCATTTAAAGTCCTTCTTAGGACTAATTCTAATCTAAATTTCCAAAATGATTTCACATTACTTTCCCTGGCATACTACATTCACACTAAAATGGCTACTTACTCATTCCTATGCATATCATTCCACTAGAGATCTTCATACCCTTTCAGAGGGTTTTCCCCATGCCGGGTATGCTTGTTCTACCCACCTTCATTTCTCCATCCCTTTCAGACTCTGCTCAAGCCCCTCCTCTTAAAGAAGTCTTTCCTAATCTTCCCAGTTGTTTGTAATCTCCATCCTCCAAAAAATTACTTTTTATTTATTTTGTATATAATTTGTATTTACTTATGTATATATCTGTTACCCCCCCCCCCAATACTGGAAAAAAAAAGGGTGGGAGTAATCAGTGTTGGAGTGACTGTGGGAATATAGGCACACAGATGGACTATTGTTGGTTTATTTGTAAAGTGGTCAAGCCACTAAAGACTTCAATTTGGAACTATGTCATAAGAGTTCCACATCAAAATTTCTAATGGTTTGAAATAGAATCTCATAGATATGTGTATGTGTGTTTAAATGTACATATATGTATATATAATACACACACATATATATATATTGTCCATATGACCTTTGACCCAAAAATTACACTATTAAGCATATACCCCAAGAAAGGCAAAGACAGAAACGAAGGTCCCATATATACCAAAACATTCATAGCTAAGCTCCTTGTAATAGCAAAGCAGGCGCAACAGAGTGGTTGCTTATCGACTGGGGAAGAAAAAAATTATGAGAATGGGAATGGGATGTAATTGGACAATAAGAAACGACAAATAGGAGGAATTCAGAGAAACATGGGAAAATAGGTATCAAACGACACAAAGTAAAATAAGTAGGATCAACGGAACAAAATACATTATTTCAACCATGAGAAATAGGAAAATCGAAGGTCCCAGATAGAATTACTAAACATACCTCCTCTCCTACACAACGTAAGTGGTGATGTTTTTGTTTAATTGGTTTTGTCAGGAGGAAAGGTGAGGGGAAGAGCAGCTCGGGACGGTTCAACTGACTTATGTATACACAAAGCCATCACTAAAACAAATAAAAGAAATATTACGAGCTAAAGAAGAAGAAAATTCTGAAGAGATGTCAAGTATAAAGGAAAAGAGGTAGGCCCATCAGAAGAAAAGAAAGAAGTCCACTGAGGCTGTTCAGTATTTCTATGGATTTCTAGCAGCAGAAGGCCCTATTTCCCTCAAAGTTCTTTACTTAGGGGAAGAAGGAGGGTCCACTATGAAGAGTCCTGGATTGGAGTCAGAGGACTTGGACTGAAAGGTTGACACCGCTACCAGCTTTTCCAGTGAACTTAGTTTCCTCATCTATAAAAATGAGAATGGCTTAGATAAACCTGAAAGTCCTTGATGCCTTTAAATTGATGATCTTATGATCCTTAACTCAATCTTCTCTCCATGACCCTCACCATCCCTAAACCCTATTCCAATGGAGGCCCTGGTATACTATCCTCAGGAGCTATATCATTAGTGATTTAAACTTGCAAGTGATTGCTTCCATTGTCCAGCAAGAAGGGTAGAGGGAGTCCCTGATCTCAATCCAGAACTTAAAGACAGGAAGCCTTGGTATCCAAAACTGGAACCATAAATCCATATTTGTTACACATGAAGTTAAACTCTCTGATTAGCACATTGTCATATTTAAGATGTACCATGAATTATATGGGCAGCTAGATGGTGCACTGGATAGAGCACCAGGCCTAGAGTCAAAAAGACTCATCTTCCTGAGTTCAAATATGGCCTCAGACACTTAGTAGCTATGTGATCCTGGGCAAAGTCACTTAACCCTGTTTGCTGTGGTTTCCTCATCTGTAAAATAAATTGGAGAAGGAAATGGCAAACCACTCCACTATATTTGTCAAGAAAACCCCAAAAGGGGTCACAAAGACTCAGACATGACTGAAAAACAACTGAACAATAACAGTGAGCTATAAAGACTTTTCAGAGATGCTGACCTAAGAACTTAACCCCTATGGATAATATTGTTTTTATGGGACATTACTTTTCAAATTCCACATAACTAACATGCATGAACATGTGGAACACAGCCCATTCATAAAAGTCAGAGCTGACTGTAGCTTGAAAAATCATAACTGAAGAAAGAGAAAACTTAAAAACTCACTGTACGGAAACAAATCCCAGCAATTACAACAAAGAGTATTTTCTAACTAATGCTTAATTATATGTCAAAAAGGTACATAGTGCACTAAATAAAAACACTATCAACAATGATTACTAGATTTTAAAGTCAAAGAATCAAGATAAAAGTGTATTTAAACGAATTATGTAAATATCTACTCAGTAAATCAACAACTAATTAAAAATTTGCCTAGGGAATCAATCAATCAACACTAAGTATTTATTAAGCACTTGAAGTGTGGTAAAGATTAAGGGTACAAAGAAGAGCAAAAAATACATCCTTGCCCCCAAGAAGCTCCCAGTCTAATGGAAGACAAAATATACAAACAACTATGTACATACAAGATATAGAGTCAATGAGAGGTGATTCCAGAGGCCAGACACTAGTATGGAGGGGAAAGAAAAAGGACCAGGTAAGGCCTTCTTTACATAAGGTGGAATTTGAGCCGAGAAAACTATAATAACTGTAATAATAATAATAACCGACAGCCCTATAAGTTTTGTAAAACATCATTGAAGCTTCACAGCAAGGTCTCTGTCATGAATCTATTCTTAGAAAACCTATTAATTTTTTTTATAGGCAGACCTATAAAAACATTCACAGTGTAAGTGAAATAAGTCTAATATGAATGAAAGGTTCTACCTGAAAGTCATCAGAGTAGATCTCTGGTGTTCTTAACTATATTGTTTTCTTATGGTCTCCACTATAACAACAAACATACAAGAACAACAAACAAAATGAGAATGGTAGGTCTAAATTTAGACAGCTTGAAATAATGTGTTGACTTATATACAAAATAAAGGCTTAATAATTTACCAGGACTCTAATCTTTAATTATAGCATAGAAATCACTTTTAATTTGTAACCAACATGGAAATAATCTAGATTTCATAAACACAATATGCCATATATTATGCATTAAGGGCTATAGTTCCCAGTCTAAATTTAGTTCACATAACAGAAGCAAATACGTAAACAAAGTTAAAAATAAGTGTTCTATAAAGAGGAAAGGTTTTTTTTAATGAATTTAAGATTGTATTCAGAGCCCTAAAACCAAGGCCTGCATTTTCATATGTTTTGTTCTGCTATTAAATACCTAGGGCCCTAGCATGTTCAACAAATACAACATCCCTACTTACTGAGGAGGTAAGTTTTCTGCCTAGTTGAACCGAGCCTTAAATTCAGCAAAAGAGGTCTGCATGTTACTGAAACCCTCCAAAAAGCCAATTAATTAAAATTTAGCATCTTACTCTGAAGAAGAGTCCCTCATAGCCAAGTCTAAAGCTTATTTCTTTATAATAATAATGATAAAGTTAATAATAAATAGAATTTATGTAGAACTTTAAGGTTTGCAAAACATTTTACAAATACCATATCTCATTTGGATCCTCTTAACAACCCTTGGAGGTAGGTGCTATTTTTGCCCCCATTTTAAAGATGAAACTGATTCAAACAGAGGTTTAAGTGACTTGCCCAGACTCATATAGCTAGTAACTGGATTTGAACTGGATTTGGACTTAGGTCTTCTGACTCCAGGTCCAGAGCTGCCTCAAGGTACATACAGTTTTATGTACATGCAAATCTAACAAATATGGTTATCTGATTCCTCAAACTACAGACAATAAATTTGCATTTATAGCTATTAAAAAAGAAAAGAATGACCGGTACAATCACACTATCAAGTAATTTCTAGCAGAAAATAAAAACTATGGTGTGTATATGTGTGTGTGTGCATAATATATATACATACATATATGTGTACAATAACTGATGGTTATCATAACTGGAAGGTTTAATTATGTTCAGCATGTTATCTAAGAGAACAGTTAAGTGTATACCACATTTTACAGCAGTTTCCACCAAAAGGAGTTAAATTTTGTTTTATTTTGTCCTTTAAATAACCCACTTATGTAATAACATCTCTTTCCCCAGTGATGTTAGAAAAATGAAGTATCATTGTCCTAAGAAAGATGAAGATTAGCAGGAAAACATTTAAAAATTTAAGTAAGGGTTGATATTCTGATACAACTAAATAAATGGCCAGTGGCATTCTCCAATTCCTCACCATTCTCTCTCTCTCTCTCTCTCTCCCTCTCTCTCTCCCTTTCCTTTTGTTTCTGTCTCCCCCCCACAATCGTGCCACTTTAATCCTTCCCTACCAATAGCATCACTGGGTGTTCCTGAGTGCACAAAAGATTAAAAATTTTTTTTCTTGACAACCCTTCATGCTTGTCACAAAGCAATGACAACATTCTCCATCTTGAATGAGAATTTTCCCCTTCCAAAATACTCTCACTTCAAACTAAGTATCTAAGATTAAAAGTGTATCTTAGATACTCCCAGAACTAACTACTTTTGTGTCTTGCTATACTTTAGGTCCCCTCCCCCCACCCCAGTGTATTTCTAGCCAAATCCTTTCATCTCTGGGCCTTCACTCTTTTTTGTCAGTGTCACTCCACTAACCATCAATAGAAAATACCTGAATTTTGCACATTTAAATCACTTTACCTTTAGGACAGAAACTAAATCAACATTTTCTGCATGCAGAGTTTTAATATGATTATGTTTCATACCATAATAACAAATAAGACCCTAATTAATTCTTTTTTTTTCAATTGTCAATCTTTTTTTTCCCTTCTTCCTTTCCCCCAGTTCACATGGGGGGGGGGGAGTTGTGGAGAACCCTTGTAACAAATATGTTTAATTAAGCAAGACAATTTCCCATGTTGGCAAGGTCCAAAAATGTATGTTTCATTTTGCATATTAATCTCTCCCTCTCTTAATCATCATAGCTAGGTGGTACAGTGATAGAAGGCTGAACTTCGAATCAGGAAGATATGAGTACAAATCAGGCTTCAAACACTAGCTGTGTGCTCTTGGGCAAGTCACTTTATCTGTCTGCCTTAACTGTAAGATGGAAATAATAATGGCATCATCTCCAAAGGTTGTTGAGAAAATAAAATGAAATTATATTTGTAAAGCCTATGGCACATAGTAGATACTATACAAAAGCTAGCTTTTATTAATTTATGGATATACCAACTGTTCTTTAATGTTAAAAATATTCCTTATTTGGGTTTTAACTATGGCATATACAGATTTTAGCAAAATTCAAACATGTTTCTGAATGTCAATAAGGCATTTACAAATGCAGATTAAAATATGATTAGTTGTCATGTTAACAAAAATAATGCATTTTCACAAAAACTATTTTCCAAAACAAAAAAAATTAGAAGAGTGGCATTGTTTCATGTATTTTTGCAAATCTCTTCATAAAATCTGGTTTAATAGTAACAAACTGGATCCTCATATCTACTTCTGCATTCAAGGCATCTTGAGATGTTGTTTTAAATGAAGCATATAAAGAAAATCCTGCCTCACACAGATACATAGTTGGAAAAGGAAAGAGTAGAGTTTTTAGGCAAATAACATCTTAATATTATTATGAAAATAGTTTTGACCTTGTATTTGACCTCTGAAAAGGTCTTGGCTTCTACAGACCACACTTTGAGAACCACTGATCTAATATGCTTCTTAAGAAATGGACTTTGATCTTAAATAAATAGCATATTTGCTTAGGTCTTTAAAGCACTGGGAGTAATGCTCCATGACTATTGTCAGCCAATAGGTATCCTGTCCCAATATATCCTTTTATTCTGGTAATTTAATGTAATTACTATTATAAATTTTTCTATATTCTTATAATGTTTAATATTAAAGCATAACCACATTTGAATAACCATTTAGGGTCATTTCAAAAGACCTGAAGTTTCAATACTTCTTTTTCGTTTGTTTGTTTGTCTTTGATTTTTGGTGAGGTGATCAGGGTTAAATGACTTGCCCAGGGTCACAGAGCTAGTGTTAAGTGTCTGAGGCCGGATTTGAACTCAGGTCCTCAAGTTTCAATACTTTTTGAAGAAGGGTTAAAGTAATAAAAATAAGTTACCTCTACCTTGATTTATGTAGACTACAATAAACTTTTAGATGTTACTTATGAATTGTGTATATTTAGAGAATTTTGTCTCAAGGGCCTTTGATGACTGAAAATCAGAGAATGTGAATTGAAATCCCATGGGGAAGAGATCATCTATGCTACTTGGTTGAGCTAAAGTCCCCAATGCTTTTGGATAGTCCTAAAAGGTCTTCAGACTTGGGCAGTTTTTTCTTTTTTTTTTTTTAAGCCATCCAACCATCCAAAGACAGGAACATCTCTTTGTAAATGGGCAGATTTCAGTGTATTAACTACAACACAGAACACAAACTCACTTGCATTTGTATTTGACCAACAAACAATGTTAGGGTTGAAAAAGCCTGATTACTCTGAACGTCTAAAGGAAAAACAAGGGCAGAACAACGGGGTAATTTTAATATCATCCCAAGGGATTTCTCTCTAATAAATCTCTATGAAGTTATCTATAAAAAGGGAGGAACTTAAAATGAATAACAGGCCTTCTAAAAGATGAAGGGTCAGGAGAGCCCTACCACAGGAAACGGAGAGGACAAGAATAGCTAGAAAAAGATGAAAGAAGACTTGATAGGCAATCATCTTAACTGCCCCATGTTAGATTCCCTAAATCAGCAGCTCTCTCATCACCTTCCAACTCAGTGACTGATTTCTTTTTCTCTCTGTGGGAAATTGCCACATAATCCAAGAGCTGAGGCAGCTGTAAGATTATCTGTTCTTTCTATCCTGAATATCTGATGTGACTTCCTGAGAGTCTACTTATCTGAATTCCTGAGTACTGTTTGTTGACAATAGGGCTGGGATATAGACTGTACCATAATCATCAGTTTACAATCCAAAATCATGGTGGGAGGGGAGGTGGGAAAGAGAGAAAAAGAAGAAGAAAAAAATATATAGATGGGGGAAAGGAGGACAGGGTACAAAGAATGCTGCATTTCGTGTCAGAAGACCTGGGTTTGATTCTGAACTCTGACACTTACTAGCTATGTGTCCTTGGGCAAATAAATAACTTAACCTGCCTGGGTCTCAGTTTGCACACTTGTAAAATGATGGGGTCATATTCTTGTGATCATTCCGATCTCTTCCAGCTCTAAATCTATGGTGCTATTGTCCTATGACTAGGGCATTGTAGAGAAGAGAATTGGGGGGAGGCGGTAAAGAGAGGGAAGGAGGGAGAGAGAAGGAGAGAGAGAAAACTCATAAGGGGCCAGAAAAAGAAAAGATATAATGTAACTGAGGATTATATAATTCCTTGTTAACTTTAAAATCATGCTAGATCTTTTCGCTAGGCCTTTACTAAAAAGATAGCAGTCACACCCAGTGCAAAAATGTTACAATTCACTATGTTCTTCACTGATGTCCAAACTACACCATACACTGGCTAGAGAAAGATCAAGGACCAGGCCTTAGGGCACACAACCAAAACCTCAGTTTCTTCATCTGCAAACTAGAGATAATATTTCTACTGCCTTCCTCAAAAGGCTCCCTTGAGAAAATACAAAGTCATAAACTTTAAAGTTTTACATAAAATTGGTATTATTATTGTCAATGCCAGAGAATAGTTAGCACATTAAAAAATTACACACAGATATTTGCTTACGCTTCACACAAGGTAATGTCTGGGAGTCTCAGGCTTCCAAATTTTGCTCTCAGACTCTCTAAACTAGACACCAATGAGATTTTGCAAACCTATGGTCTAAAAGAAAATTAAAAACAATATCTATTTGATTACCACCAATACTTATTTTTCTTGAAAATATATACTTACAGATCATAAAATAGAAAACCAAACTAATCTTCAAACATACGATATATTATTGCATCACTGAACTTAAACTGACTTGCTTTGCACCTGTTCACTGCTAAAACAAACTGGGGTTGGGAAGAGGAGAGCAGAGATATTTCATAACAAGGTCAAGCAAAAGGCAAGTTCAAGTCAGAACAAGGTGAATGATAAATTCCTTCTCTGATCACACTGGGGATTAGTGTCAATGTCAAAACATAAATCTTTTGACAACTTCCCAGTATGTAGCAAATGTTTGTTAATATTCTGTGCATTCCCCCAGAACAGGGAATTCAGGGAGGAAATAAAGGTTTCATAGGTATTCTTATCTTTGCAGAGCTGGTAATGGGTTGTGATATCTTTTGGGTTCTATTGTAATAGGAGGAAATGAAGCTTCTGTTGAAACTGTGGAATTTGGGGTAGGTACTAGTCCTGAAGTCAGCTCTTCCTGTAGAACACCTCCTCCAAAATATAAGAGGTAGGTAACCCTGATTGGTCAGCATAATAGCCAACATTTCTACAGAACTTTAAGGGCTAAGTGTTTTATGTGTTATCTTAAATGGATCCTCACAACAACCAAGTGAGGTGGAAGCTATTATTCCCACAATTTTAAAGACCATTTTACAGCTGAGGTTGAAAGCGATTAAATGTCTTGCCCAGGGTCACACAACTGGTATCTACAGTAGGATTCAAACTCTGGGCATCTTTTCTAAAGGATCCTTTACAGCCCTTCTGAGATTATTAACAAAGGGTTTAAGTAAGCTTTAAATTTGGATCACAGATGTTGACATATGAAAATGTTGGGAGACCTTGGTTAATTATAAAATTAATTGACAAAACAATACTATTTGTGAAATTCAAAAGTAGCTTCACTTTTAAGGACCATTAAAGACTCAATTCTGGGACAGCTAGTTGGCATAGTGGATAGAGCACTGGCCCTGGATTCAGGAGGACCTGAGTTCAAATCTGGCCTCAGATACCTAACACTTACTAGCTTTGTGACCCTGGGCAAGTCACTCAACCCCCTTGCCTAACCAAAAAAACAAAAACAAAAACATTAAAGACCCAATTCTAGGCAAAACATATTTACTAGAAAAATTGGATTACTTGTAGTGTAAACAGGATAATTCATGAATGTTCTATTCTTTCCTCAATGCCCAATTAATCCCCAATTCCTAATGCCCAACTAATATCCTAAAATCAATATTAGCTTTCTAGTCTCAAATTTGATACCTCTAAAGTACCTACTATGCGCAAGGAATGTGCTTATATGGTTCTCAAAATCATCATGTCTTACGAGTACCAGTTAAACAGACCTGTTACATTTTACTGAAGTTTAAGATCTTGGTGTTTGTATTGCTCTATGGTTCCTTTCAAAGTATGGGTTAATCTTCATATCAAACAATTTGGAGACTACATATTTTTATTCATCTACACATGTACACGTATAGCTAATGACTCTATATAATGTTTAAAGCTTTGCAAAGTGTTATCCTTATAAACAACTTGGGAGCGAGCATTATTACCATGTAAGACATTTCAAAGAAACAGCCTCTAAAAAGATAAGTGATTTATCTATTCAAGCAGGATCTTAACTCAGGTCTCCTGACTCCAAGTCCTACACTATCTAATATCACACATATGTGATATATGTGTGTGTAACACATATACATATGTAAATATATACTATATGTAAGTACATATTTACATAAATACTTTAACACTTCATTATTTTATCATATTGATTTGTTTTCTCCAAAAGTATATTTAAAATTTGACTTTAAATTATATTCCAAAATAAATATCACCATATAAGTTATTATAAAAATGTATTTAAGTATGTAAATTTTCAATTTAAGAAAGGTCATATTTTGCTTAATCTTAGTAGTTTAAACATGCTGTGAAACATTCCTTCCTAATTTATACCTAAAGTTCGAAATCCTAACCAGTAAGCCTTAAAAACAATAAGAACTATCAAAAACTGAGAGTAAGACTTGTGAATTTCAGCAAGTCATCTAGGTATAGGAAATTCAGTGTGTACTCTCCCACCTGGAAGGTCAGGAATATCATTTTAGAGAATTGCCTGGGGCAAGGAGCTTAAGTTACTGGCCCACAGTCACACATCTAGTATGTATCAGAGGCAGGATGTGAACCAAACTTCCTGATTTCAAGGTCACCCTTACATTCACTAAGGCAGGCTGCCTCTCAAAGTGTCAAATAGCAAACAATCATAAATTATCACAAGATATTAACACGAACATATTGGTAAGAACAAACCTGTGTAAAATATTTTGATCGTTTAACAAATGCAACATCACATTTAACTTTTTAATGCATTCAGTTATATTAATTTTAGAGGAAAATATAAGAGGGCTAACACATAGTGCACACTCTATGGCACTAGTCTACTCAGTTTAAGCACCAATTTACACAACTCCACCCAGCATCACCTGGCTGCCTTTTGTTAATGGTCTTACTGTTCCAATGATGGTCTCACTCATTGGATGAGTGAAATAAGACTATTTTAAATAATCCCTTCTGACTAAATTTGATACCTACATAACACACGCACATATCTTACTGGCTTTCCCCTTTATGAACGAACCCTGAAATTGAGTCAACTTTCAATAAATGTTTCAGGCATCTCCAAAGCAAACAATCCTCACACATCTCTGAATGATGACTTCAAAATAGGCAAACAGAGCAGCAGACACGCCTACTCCCCGTGCAGCATAAAGAATTGGCTTTTACAAGATTTAGTGGGGCAGATGCTCCCCTCGTTTCACTACTCTGAAATCCATGGGACAAAAAGCGAGGCCAGCTGCTTTTACCGCAGGTTTCCGTTTTAACTGCTAAGAGCTTTTACCACCGGCCAGTCCCTGCTGTGGCTCGATCCCAAGAGGCTGCAGCGATCAAAATGGGACAGAGAGTGAATCTTCCCCCTCCCTGAGGGGGAGGGGGTAGTAAAGCCTGGTCTGGGTAGGAAAAGGAGAGATGGACTTTGCTGCTGCTTTCCTTCGCTCTGCTGCTCTCCGCAACTAGCACACAGAGCCATAGCTTCACCAACTTGCTCGACATTAGACTGCTGGCCTCGCTTTCCTCGTGGAAATATGCAAGCTGTTCAGCCCAAAGTGGGAACAAGTAGCAGGGCGCTAACTTTTTTTTTCCCACGCCCCTTTACCTCCGTCTTTTCCGAGGCTGCCAACCCCGCCTCTCGGAGCTCGCCCACTCTTTACGCACATGCCCCTCCCCTGGCCTTTCTCCCAGGTCTCCTCCTCTTTTTTTTTCCCTAGTCCCAGGTCCTCCAAGTGCTCGGGTGCCCTCCCCCTCCTACTTTCCAGAAGCCTCGGAGCTTTCAGGCGCAGATGCTCCGGAGCGCGCAGATCAGGCCCACAGCGCAGATGCCCAGGGCCCTAGCCCGCGTGGCCCCTGAACTCCTTCCTCCACACCCCCTTCCTGGCCCTCGCCCGCAAGCACGCGCTCAAAGAACGTGCAAACACGCACCCTCACCTTGCTCCGGATCTGCCCCGACGTGGACACTTTCCGTATCAGTTTCTGCGGCCCCTCGTGCTCCGCCTCGCTGTCCGATGACTCTTCTCCCGGGCCGGCGGGGCCAGCCGCGGCGGCGGCTGTAGCTGAGGCTGCCGTGGCTGCGGTAGAGGCGGCCGAGGTGGCTCCGGCAGCGCTCGGGGGGTGGTGCTGGACTCCGGCTCCGGCCATCCTTTCCGACTCCTGCGGGAACATAGCACCGCCCGGTGGGGGCGGCGGTCGGTCAGAGGGCGCCCCAGCCCCGAGGGATCCCCGCCGCCGCCGCCATGTTCAGCTCCCCTCCCACCCCCGGCACTGCCTGGGGAGGGGAGGCCGGACACCGCAGAGCCCCTTCCCCCTTTCGACCACTCCGGCTTCCCACAGGATCCAGGCCCGCTCCCTACTGGATGGATCTCTGCTGCCTCCTGCGTTGGAGCCGGGCCCAGAGGCGGCAGAAGTGGCCGGACCCCCAAACCTCCTCTGTCCGACCTCTCCTACTCCTGGCCCGGGATGGATGGATGGATGGATGGATGGATGGGTGGATGGATGGATGGATGGATGGATTGATGTGCGTTAGTGAGACGGCAAGGGGCGACCCAGGGCTCGGGACAGCTTGCCGGGAAGGGAGGGACAGAGGTGGCGGGAATTCGCCCCCCTCCACCTCTTCTTCCTCCTTCCCTGTGGACCAGAGCAGTAGGACGGACGCCGGGCTGTGGGCAAGAGGGAGGGAGAAAGTCAACCTCCGCAGCAAACCCTAGCGGCCGGGGCCGAGGAGTATCCCCAGTTCCCAGCCTCTGTGGCGGCGGTGTTTTCCCTCCCTCCGGTTCCCGGCAGCCTGGGAGAAACATTCTGTAGTTCCCCTCCCTTTCCCGGGAGTGATTTGTCCCTTCCTGCTTTAACTCCGGCCCCGCACCAGCTTCCCCTCTTTGATTTGCGCTTGTCCCACGGTAGGCTGCTCTGGGCAGCGAGCTGAGCTCATCTCTCTCCCACCCAGGGAGTCCGGCCAGTGCCCTGGAACCCAGGGATTCTTCCAACCTCTGCTAATCTCACATGCCCCTCGACTCCTACCTTTTTCTCTTCCTGCTCCCACTGTCCTCGCCCTCTCGGCCCAACAAGTGGCAGTCTTTGGTGAGATGTTGTCTTTCTTGACTACCCCCCACCCCCGCCCCCAGAGAGTGCACACGGAAGGGAAGGGCTAGGCTGATCCCCGCCTGTGTTTAGAGCAGAGCATTTTCCGGGAGGCTTGGACTGGGCTCAGAATTATTCGTTCAGAAAGACAGCGATCAGTTAAGCTAACAGGAAACTAGGAAGGGTGCGGAGAGTATATAGAAGCAGACAAAAGCACAGTCTAAGACAGCAGCAGAACATGAAGCGTCACTGTGGCAGCAGCCTTAACCTGGACTGGGTGCCCACAAAAGAATCCATCTCCAACAAGCTATTAAACAAGCGCCCGAGGATGCCAATATCAGAAGGACTGGGACAGCCACTCCCTACCCCCGGCTAGAACTAGAAGAAATGTGATCTACAGGATGCCGCTACCCTTTGCCATACATCAGGCACCGTGGGGAAGTGGAGCCTCGGGTGGTGACTGCACACTTTGTTTGGAAGTAAGCCCCGTACTAAAATACACACCCCGCTGTCAGAGGGATGGAAAATACGGGGCGGGGGGGAGGGGGAGAGGAGGGGAATACTCTCCAGGATTCTCCAAGTCACAAATGTTTTTTCGCTCATTCCAAGAGCTGAACTCCAGACGGTGGTGTTCACTGTGTTTTTTAAGTAAGTCAAATACTTCCTGCCAGACTGTAGGGATATCTTTCCACCACTCTTGTCCCCCCTCGGAACATTCATAACCATCTGTGCTCGCTAGGAGGGGACGGGGAAGGGAGATATTTTTTCAATTGACTTTAAAAATGCAACATTGCCCTCCATAGTTTCAACAGTTGATTGACTCAGTTGGCACAGCTGGCAGTTAATAGTTAAGGTTCCCTCCCCCAACGATGCAAAAACCAATGTAACTACTGCAACAGATTGTGCATAAATCCATCTAAATGCAAAATATTTCTGATAGCAAATTTTCTAAGATCCTGAAGCACTTTGGCAAAGCACTAGTTTTTTTCAAGGCTTTGCTTTCTTTGTAAAAAAAAAAAAAAGAATAAAATAAAATAAGAGACTTACTCTAAAGTGTTAAATCCACTACAGAAAGCATATAAGTGTATGAAGATTTGGAACTGGAATCGACCTTCCGGGCCATCTAGTCTGACCCCCGCACATTCTAGAGGAGGCAACTGAGGCCATTCCCTAGTGTCACCAAGGTGGTGAGTAGAAAAATCAAAATCTGAATATAGGGTTTCTAAGGCCAAATCCAATATACTTCCTACAATACCATGCCAGTTCTCATATACTAGAGGAAAAAACACCACTTTTTAAATAAAATAAGGGAATTTATACATACCTAGATGTTATGATGTATCCTGACAGTTTGGAAATGTGGTACAGTAGGAAAAGTGATGAGATTGTAGTCCCAGCACCTCCATTTGAATCTGATCTCTGCCACTTACTAACTGTGTGACCTTGAACAAGTTACTCAGCCTCTCTGAGCCTAAGTTTCTTCATCTGTAAAATAAGATAACACTAAAAACACCTCTAAAGTCCCTTCCAATTCCAGACCTATGCTCCTATGATTAATACTTACTCTTTAATGGGAATACTAAAGGAAGACAACTTTATATTTTTTTAGAACAGTAATCTGTTCATACCAAAAAAGTTTGCTTGCTGCTTGAAAGCTTAATAGGAATGAAAACTAAGTAATCAAAAAAGATTGGCTGTTGCTATACTTAATGAAGTAAAACATGGAATCTTCAAAACTGTGAAAATGCAGTAATTTTTTTAAACAAATTCATTAATGCCTAAATGGAAAGTATTAATCCAGTGTTTTTGCAAATATGCATTACCTAGCTAAGGTAAAATTCATCTTCTATTTGGTCATTTCTTTGTCAATTACTGCCTTCCCAAAAAATAGCATGCTTTTAGCATGGCAAGAGGCAAATTTCCCATTCTGTCTCCTAATATATGTATTTTCACCTAGCAAGTCTAATAAAGCTCAGGCAAAACAAATTTTAATTAAAATCAGATGAAATGCTCATTGTCCTATTGAGTTATATTTCCAGTCACACTTTAGAGTAAAATATTATAGCCAAACAGTCACAAATATACTGCAATGCATGCCTTAATATTTCTCACTAGTTTGCCTTCCCTACAAGTTTCTGGCACATTCTCTGGACCTAATGGGGTTAAGTAAGAAAATAAAAGGATCAAATAAATCCCCTCTCTTTTGTCATAAAAAGTGGATGGTTAAAGATAATTTTAAACAGTTTTATGTGCAATAGTTGGGCAATTAGTACATCAAAGGAAGTGCATGCATTACCCCATTGAGACCTAATCTTACCACAAGATTTACATTTTAGTCTCTATTTACAAACTTGGTTGTGGGTTTAAATGTAGCAACAGCTTCCCCTTCCCAAGTATGGATCTCTTATTGTTAACTGACCCTTGTGATACTATACTTTCAGAGCAGGAATACTGTGACAAAGGAAGAAAGGAGCCTAAAGGAAAAGTCCATCTATCATCACTTCCCCAGAAAGCCTGAACAAAAATCTACCCTTCATTATTAACAATAATAATTGTTGACTTTTACACAGAACTTCAGTATTCTTTGGGGAGAAAAAGCTACAACCAGAGCATGCTCAGAGCTCTTTCTCTAGTTACTTGCTAGGTCACACACTTGTAAACTAGAAGCCTCCAGGATGAATACTTTAATATATGCTTAATACTCTTTTCTTTCCTAAAATTGATCGGCAATTGAAATGTGCTAATATTTGTATATTTACATTTCAGCATATCAGAAGTGGAAAACAAGTTGTAAATCCATTTCATTTTACATTAAATTTACACGTTTCCTTTACTTTTAACTTTACTTATTAACTTAAAAACTTTCAGCTTGCCTATTTGAGTTATTTTTTAATGTTTTGCAGATTTTTTAAAAATGTGGTTACTTTGAAACTAGAAGATTTGGAATTTGACCTGTTACAAACAAACAAATTTACAACCTATACCAGGAATCCAGAACAGTTTATCCAGTTAGTCCAAAAGCATGTTGTAGGCTGTTACAATATGCCAGGGCACGGTGCTAAGCACTAGGAAAATCTACCACTAAGCTAATATAGGTACATATCAAGAAAGAATCATTGTGCTTATGGTTTACTAACTCAAAGTGATGTCTATTTTTAAGGATATGTAATAGTATAAACAAAAATAATTATCAAGTGCCACCATGAAATCTTCCCCCTCCCCATGCTAGTTCATTCCTTGACTATATTTTGCATATACCTGTATACCTATATATGTATGTCTTGTCTCCCCCAACCAGACTGTAAGCTCTTCAAGATTAGGAACTATTTCACTTTCTTCCTTCTGACACATAGCAATCACTTAATACAGGCTTGTTAATGGACTATATTCCCAACACCTAGCATGGTACCTGGCACACAGTAGGCACTTAATAAATGCTTGTTGGTTTCCTGATTGATTACAACCAGATCTAAATCATGAATCATTATATAAATCTAAATGGTTTCATTTCTCATCCCCAGAATGATGGCCAATGGAAGAAACAGGATTTTTGAAGTCAGGAGACACAGGTTTGAGTACAGACTTTGCCAACTTATTAATTTGGACAAATCTCTTAACCTTTCTTGACTTTAGTTTCCCATCCTGCAAAATGAGGGTGTCAAACCGAATGACCTTTACAGTCCCTTCTTGCTTGGAATCTACATAAGCTGATTTTTCCAGATAAGAAATGTGAAGAACTATTCCTTTTTTTAAAGGAATGCTCAAGAGAGCATTTAAAGAGATGCTCAAGCATCCAAAATACACTTCCATCTAGTGTCTATAGTTCCTTATTTTAAAAAGCCAGGCAGTCCTACAACTACAGACCCTTAGGACACTGCAGTCATTACAACTATCTACTTTCCAGCGTTTTGGGGAGGAGAGTACTAGTTCAACTGTAACATCCTTGGAAAACCTGAAAGCACCACAAAGGGTAAAGTGGTGTTATTACAGCTTTGGTAAGCCTTCCAAATATAGATATTGTTATCCTGTCCCTGGAAATTAGTATTTTCCAAATTGATTAAACAATTTAAATTCCAGTTTGGAGAATAAAGGATTCTATGTAATTTATACTTGACTTGAAAATCATGTTTTTGAGATCATTTAGGCTCAGCATCAAATAGGCGTCAACACACCTGATGTGTTTCTATATTTTCCATATACTAGACAGCTAAACATCTTAGTGTTTGAATATGAATTCGGAGATTCTTTTGAGGCCAATTGTCCTGAAAATTTTTGCTTACTGTTTACATATTCTATCACTCCTCAATGGTTTCATTGACTTGTAAGGATCAAACTATTTGAGGGGGAAAATATCAAAAATGTGGTCTTGAGCAGAGTCCTTGGTAATTAAAACACCACTCCCAAACTACTTTTATAATCGTTGGCTAGATTTCTGACTGCATGCCTCTTTATAGCAGAGACATGAAAGGTGGAAATGGTAGCTAAATACACCCCCATATCTTTGAAAAAAACCTACTCAGTAAGTTAAGTAATGATGCTTAAAACTGCATTAAAACTTCTAGAACACTATTTCCAGTGGATTTTACTTAAGTCCATTTTATATGGCAAAATTAATACCAACTCAACTATCTTTTTAGTAACCCTTCCCCAACCCTTAATCAATTCAATGTCTTCCTTTACTAAATAAATGTCAAAATTATAGCTACTGCCTTTCTGCTGTATCACCTTGAAAGCAATATTCAGCCCTGGAGTCAGGAGGAGCTGAGTTCAAATCCAGCCTCAGACACTTAACGCTCACTAGCTGTGTGATTCTGGGCAAGTCACTTAACCCCATTGCCTAGCCAAAAAAAAAAAAAAAAGAAAAGCACTATTCCTATATCATTAATTATCAAAGGTGTTAGGTATTAAGCAAAGCACGGATTTTATGTCTATTGTGCCCTTCAAGACTCAGTTCAAACTTCTTCAGGAGGTCCTACGTCAATCCTACCTCTGCTAGCCTTTTTCTCTCTAAGATTACCTTCCTTCTACTCCGTAAGTATCTTTTATATCTTGTCTTCTGCATTAAAAGGTAAGCTTCTTGAGGGCAGGGAGTATTTTCTGTTCTTTCTTCTCTCCCTCCCTCCACCTAAGGATAGTTTCTAGCACATAGTCCTTAATGAATGCTTGTTGATTGATTAATTGATAGGATATTCGAATTTCTCAATTTAGACTCAACTGTTGTGAGTTGGACGTTCATTGTAAGCCCTTACAGATCACAGGCAATACAACAAAAGACTCCCTAAAATGTAAACTTCCTCCACTAAAGAAACAGACAATCTTGAATATTCTTACCTACACATTTTTAATATAAATTAGTGAATTTCACAGGAAAATACTAAAATGGCCTATATTTGAATGTGTTTACCAGCTTATGTTCTCTGGAGCTATCCAATTTAAAGGGAGGGAGTAAGTTGTTTAGAGTCAAAATATATTCAGAATAATCTGATGGTTTTTCTTGATCACTCCAAATCTCCAAAAGATTTGACAACCAAATTGAATACTCTCAAAAGACATCTTTGCTTCCCTTTCCCTCCCCCTTTGATATGTGCCCTACTTTTAATATGTGAGTGACTTCCTTTTTGAATAACTGAACTAGCAAATCCCATATTGGCGTAGTAGAAGTTAAATGGTTCTTTGGCAGATAGGTATAACCACAGGACTGCAGAACAGTGACTATCATTTATGCCATGTATCCGTAAACTGTTTAAACAGTAGTGTTTGTGTATTTTTAAGCAATCAAGGAAATGGATTGCTCGCATATTTTAAAAGGAAACACTATATTTGGATTGCTAAAAAGTATCTTCTGGAGAAAACCTGATTATTTAAATTGGAGCACTCAGTATATAAACTTTGACCTTTCCTCTACACATTTCACAGAAAGGCCCTAATAAACACCCTAAAAGAGTATGATCATAGGATCATTATTGAATGAAGTATATTCTATGGGAATCAGATGAAGGTTTTAGTCCCTTTCGTGTTTAAAACCTACTTTAGACAAAGAAAAGGAAGTACTTTCCCTTTTGCTAGGTGCTAAATAATATTGACATCAATGACCTAATTAAAACAGGTAGCTTTTCCCCTATCATTTAAAAAAAAAAAATCCCTTTTGTGATTAGTTGCTTATAAAAACCACAGGATTCAAAAGTGACCCTGAACAGAACTCTTTAAAAATAAAAGCACACTATAAAGCACTTGCTGTATATATGTTATGTCATTTGATCACAACCCTGGGAAATCAGTGCTATTATTATCCTCATTTCACAGAGGAGGAAACTGAAACTGAGAGGTTAAGTGACCTGCCCAGGGTTAGGAAGCTAACAGATCTCCGAGGTGGTATTTGAACTCAGGTCTTCCTCACTCCAGGTCCAACACTATCCACTTCGATGCCACCTCGCTGCCTTAATACTATTACAAGTAAGACTACCCTAGACTTGGCAGTCTGTCTTACACACTCCAAATTAAAAATTGGATTCTGATACTTTAATCCTAATTATAATTTAATCTCCATAAATAGGCATAGTAAAAGTAAAAATGAGCAAATAGGGGCATGCTACTTTTGAAATAAGCATAGACAGCTGAAATTACAGATGGATGGGTGTGGAAGAATTCTTCTGAAAAGATGGCTAGCAGAAGGCAGAAAAATTATACTGGGCAAAGGAGTGGGAAGCAAATAACATCGAGAAAGAAGAGAAATAGACAAGAACATTGGCACCTGTATGTTGAAAGGACCTTTACATCACACTATAGATTCACCCTACCACTGGCCTCCAATGAAAGACTACATCAGGTAAAAATATTAGCAGTAATAGTGATATCTTTGATTATCTCACCTGATCCTCACAACAGTCCTGTGCCACGGATTGTACAGGTGCTATTATCTCCATTTTACAGATGCGGAAACTGAGTTCATAGAAATGAAGTCACTTACAGAGATAGCGTAATCGGAGATCACACTCTGAAAACAAATTTTGATGGCCTTCCCCAGACTTGGTCAAGGCTTTTCAACCATAGGCTGGGCAGTAATTGAACTGGGGGGAGGGCAAAAGGGGGAGCCAAAAATGAGTGAAATGTCAGCTTATGTTGGGGAATGAAGGGTTCTTGGGGTGAGGATTCTCAGACTGAGTCCCTGAAAAGAGTGCCGGGGTGGTTCAAGTTATCTGATAAAGAAAGGAGGCATGACAGAGATTATACTAAATGAAATGAAAAGCCCACCCCTTCCCCCTTTCACTTCTTTCCCCCCCCAACCCTTCCCGGTCTCCTCCCCTTTAAGGACACACACACACATTACCAACTACTCTTGGACACTAAAATTATCCAACATCCGTGTTTCATGTACAGCCAAATCCTGGACTAAGCTACAGTTCCCTTCCCGCTTCATCTCCAGTGAAACCCTTTAACACTATGAGAGCCCAGTGCTTTTTGGAAGATGATAAGGAAGGATACTTGACACCGATTCCAATTTACTCGTCTTGCTCCAACGCCAAGGTAGTGAGTGAGTGGTTGCTTTCAGGAAGCCCACGAGCTTCAGACTGATTTCAGACCAGAATACCCTTTCCCTCTGGCAGCCAAATAAACGTCCCACATAACCTAAGTTCCTATCACCCTTCCCTCCTTTTCCAAAATGAAATTTTAAATAAGACAAGCAGTTTAGCACAATTGCATGACATACTCAAGAGAAAGGGGAAAACCCCCTGGCAATTTCCTGCCCACCAACCTGGGTACATATCCTTAAACTAAGCCTTGGACAAAGGGGCTACGGACAACAGGGAGAGGGAAAGACCTCACACTAACTGGCGAGGAGGGACGAAGGAGGAAGCGCTGATATTGGGTGGGGGAGCAACTGGGGACCTCATCTTCGGCCATTTCCTGAACGAAACCCGCTGCCCCGACCAGAAGAGGAGGAATAGGAAAAAGGGGGGGGGGAAGGATCCAGGTAAGCCGAGGCACGCGCTTGGCGGCTGGGGCTGGGGTGGGGGTGGGGGGCCTTGCCTGCGCATTGCACATCGTACCCACCAGTTCCTCCCATACCGGGCTGCGGGAGCTGTAAGAGGAATACACGTGCTGTGGCTCCATCACATCCAGCCGGCTCCAGTCCGCCGGCAGGGATCGCTACCTTGCCAGGGACAGCCAATGCTTGCGTCCCGGCGAGGCGAGGCGAGCTGACCTGCGGGGATTGTGGCTGCTCTGGCCACTGCTCTGGACGTCGCTCCTCCTGCAGCTGTTGCTGCCGCTGCTGCCTCCGCCCGCCGTCTCCACCGGCTACCGTCCGGGACAAGTGACCCGCTTTCCCGGCTATTCGCTTTTCTTCCGCTGAGCTGCTGGCTCCGGCCCCCCGATCCCACCCCCCCCCCCACCCCCTTCCCGTGCTTTTCCTTCTATCCTGCTCCTCTTCTTCCTCCCCGAGGCTCCTCCAGCTCTCCCAGTCCTGCCGCCGCTGCCTCCCACGGACGGAGAATCCTCCTCCCCCTCCCTCCCTTTCCTCCTCCTCCTCCTCCCTCCCGGAGCTGGCTGCCAGGCTCGCGGGCTCCCCTCCCTCTCGCTCCTTCCTCCAGGGCTCCCGAGCCGCAGCGGCCTCCCGGAGTCACACGTGACCCTGCTGTCATTCCATATATGGCATGGAACCGAAAGCAGCTCGCTCCACCGTCACTAGCGCCCGGGAAGCTACGCTGAGCTGTTGGGACAGGAGGGAGGAAAGCTAGAAGCGATCGCGCAGGACAGGCTTCCCCGCGGGGCAGCCAGCCTAGTGCGGTGGCCCCTGTTTTGCAACTGATCAGATCACTGAGAGAACCCTGTAGGGACAGTTCCTGGATCCCCTGGAGGAGCTGAAGGGGCTGAGAGATGAGATTCAGCTTGCAAAATAAGTATCCTTCTCCCCCTTCCCTTTCTTAGCTTCTCTCCTAGTAGGATTCCCAACATAGACTTCACTGGGTTTTAAAACCAGGTGAGGGTCACGATTTGGGAGTAGACAGTGTAATCTTTAGATGCCATCTTCCTTCTTCATTTTTTTTAGTACCCTCCCAAATCGGGCATACACATTACACCCAAATCAACCTCCTTTCAATCTCTGAATTTAGCAGCTGCCCACCTCTGTTTCAGATGCCTGCCTGCCCAAGCACGTTCAGGATTGTTCGAAATAATATTTGACATAAACCGGCTTAAACAGTGCATGGAAGATAATCGTATGCAAGAGCTGCTAACGTGGTACTTCCTGGCCAAGCTGCTCCAGAGACATTTTTTTCTTCAGGATGTTGAACAGTTTGCATCTGTAAGAGGGGCTTATCTGCAAGAGGGTAGTTCCTCTAGCATACAATAATTTCGTAATGTTGTTACACCAGAGGTGTACTCTAAATGCACCAACTGACAATTTTCCTCTTGTTCTAAGAGTTGTTAAAAGTCTGTAAAGAACAAATGTACAATACACCACAGTTCAAGCAAAAGTGACATTTTACTTGCCAGATCTTCTTTAAAGGGTATTTTATCCCCAAAATATTACAATACCTGAAAACATAAAAGTTTCACTGCTACATCTTCAAACAGAAGATGGTAGGACCTAGAGCTTGGAGGAGACTTAGGGATTCTCTTAGAGGGCACAAAAGGTAGGGTGACTTGATCAATGTCATACACAGAACCAGGCCCAGAATGGAGATCTCCTGACTCCCAGTACAATATTTGGAAGGAGAGTTAACTCAGATTAAGGACACAGGTAAAAAGAAAAGATCAACTAGAGAAAAAGTGCATACTGGGCACCAGTAGAGAGAGAGGCAGAAGCAGTAGAGAAGAAATATTCCAATATTTTTTGAACCCACACAAATTCATATAGGTGTATGTGCATGTCCATGTACACATATACACAAAAAGTTGAAAGCTTTAAGAACAAGCGAGGAAAAAAGACAAATTTCCACTAGTCTGCAAAGCTTTTTTCCTTGGGGAGGGGGAGCCTTAATGGAAAGTAACTTTACTAGTTAAAAGATGGCAACCTATCCATGCCATGTTTTTCACAATATTCATAGATTTTGAAAGATCTCAGAAATCATTTGGTCCAACCTTCTCATTTTACAGATAAGGAAACTGAGATCCAGAGAGATTAAGGGACTTGCCCAAATTCATACCAGTGAAGGACAAGAATTTGAACCCAGGTTCCCCAAATTAACCCCAATATTCTTTAAACTACTCTATGATGTTACAAAACTAGCATTGTTTTTCATGATGAATCTGATGGGTTGGTTTTTTGGTTTTTGGTTTGTTTTTTTTTTGCTTTTGTGGTGAGGCAATTGGGGTTAAGTGACTTGCCCAGGGTCACACAGCTAATAAGTGTTAAGTGTCTGAGGCTGGATTTGAACTCAGATCCTCCTGACTCCAAAACCAGAGCTCTATTGCCCCAGTTTTTCTTTCTTAATAATGTTTTTATTATTGCTTCATGTGCAATATATACTGAATTCTAGCACCCACACTTTTTAAAAGATCTGTATCTCTTAAATCAATTTGACAATCATTTATTGAGAAGAGGGAGGATACAGGTGTAGAGATGAGTAAATACAAGACAATTTAAAGAGAAAGAAAGTGCTGATCATTAGATGAAAGGAAGGAAAAGGACAATTTGGAAAGGTTTTAATAGGAAGTGACACCTAAGCTGGACCTTGAAGGAAGTTAGGGAGAGTTGAAGTGAGAATGCATTCCAAGTATTGAGGAGAATGTGAGTGAAAGCATAGAAATCTGAACTAGAACCACAAATTCAGGGAATAGTAAGTAGGTCAGTTTGACGGGTATATAAAGAAGTCAGGAAAGGTAGGTTGAAGATAGAATGAAGAGGCCTTTAAGTGCCAAGCTAAGGAGTCTCTATTTTACCCTAGAAGCAATGGGGAGCCCTTGAACCTTCTTGAGCTGGGAGGGACATAGCCTTCTGCCTCAGGAAGATTATGCAGGCAGTCATTTGGAGGATGGATTGGGAGCACTTTTAGAGTGGAAAGCAAGACTAATTAGGAGGCTATTTCAATAGTCTAAGTGAGAAGTTATGTGTCTGAACTAGGATACTGATTATTAGATCCAACCCAACAATTCACACTTATAGAGATTCACTTGAATTCAAAAAGCAAATTATTAAATGCCTATTATGAGAGATAGCTCTCATAATAATGCTATATAGCTGTCACAATAATAGAAGGATGGGGCAAGATACATAGGAAAGGAGGTGACACAGAAAAAGATATAAGTAAAATTTAAAAATAAAATAAAAGTACCTATTTTGTACAAAGTACTGGTGATGAAAGATATTCTGGGCTGGACTTGACTCAAGTCAGTCCCCTGGCAGCTTAGATTTGATACTGGAGCAAAATGAGACACTTGTAGGTGAATAAAAGGTGATTTACTTAGGGATAGCAGAAGGCTATTCAACAAGGAGAGACATTCATAACCCTTTGAGTCTATTGGCTGAATGATGCTCCCATTTAGATCCACCAGTCAAGTAACTGAGGGCCCCTCCAGCTCCCTGTGGCTGCTTTGTATTCAGGTGCTGAGGAAGTGGACTACAGACTGAGAGCGTAGATTATTTAGCCAACCAAGTCCCAAGGGATGTCTTGATACCTTTTAAGGAAAAACTAACCCAACCTGCATGGAGGGATGGTAGTAGGGAGAGGTTAGGACATTGTCCTTCCCATACAAGGCTAAAAACCAAAGCAGTCTCTGCCCTAAAGGAACTAAATAGTCGCTTTTAGAATGTAAGCTTATAATTATCATACTACATGGTTATTAGAATCTTAATATCTTAGAGGCCATATTGCCCAGTTCATACATGAACAAGACTCTCCTTTACAACATTACTAACAAGTAGTCATTTGTCCTTAGATCTTGAGGAACAACCCAATGCTTCCCAAGGCAGCCCATTCTACATTTAGATAGCTCTGTTAGAAAGGTTTGGGGTTTTTTAATGGCATTGAAGTTGAAATCTGCTTTGCTGCAACTTTGCAACCACAAACTATCTAGAAAAAAAAGGATGCATTTGAGATACCCAGAATTTCCCAGAAGACTTTGGAACCAAGAAAGGAGACAGTAGTAAGATGCATAACTTCAAATATTTATAAACAAATATCCAAAATTTAAGCAATAAACAAGATGGACTAGGATTACTAAAGCAAAGGCAAATTTACCTTCATGAGAATTATTGAGGCTTTGGGTGTTCTCTAGTCAAAAGAAAAAGGATAGGTAAAGTCAGTGTTTTATAGAATGAGATAAGGTGGGAAATTTTTTCTGTTTGACTATGAATATTGTTATAAGGTTTTCTTTTCTTTTTCTCCAATGGCAGGATATGAAAAGAGAGAAAATATATTTTATTCATTGAAAAAAATTAATTTTTAAAAGGATAGGTAAAGGTAGAGAGGAACTTATTATATTAAGATGTACTTTAAGAACCAAAAGGGGTAAATGTGATGGAGAATATTGAGGTGAAAGTCAACGTAGTGAGAAGCAGGAGAGATTTTGTCATAACATGTTATTCTATCCACACAGAAAGAGAGAATAGATGAGTAATTTAGGAAATACATTACAAATCTAGCCCAGAGGCATGATGTAGTAGTGATGGGGCCCTTCACTTATCCAAACATCTGTTGGACTTTCTGCCAAAAGCAGGCCAGCTAATAACTTTTTGACTTGCCTTGGTGATGATTACCTCCTTGAAAAAGTAGATAAGCTAACAATGGGAAATTCTATTCTGAATTTGATTCTCACTGACAGGGATAAATTGGTTGTTGGTGTGGAAATAATGGGAACTTTCTTGAGAAGTGACTTCAGGAAATATGGGCATAATCTCATATGCATTCTAGATTTGGGGAAAGCAGATTTTTAAGAGTTCAAAAGAAAGATATATATGATTCCCAAGAACTAAAATTCTGTAGGGAGGGATGGGACATGCTCAAGAATGAAAGTCTGAAGACACATAGGAAATAATTCAAGGGGAAAAATAGATTTGTCTTATGGGACCAATGTGTATACACAGGAAATTTACTATCAAACTTAGATTTTAAAAAGAAATGTATAGAAAAAGGAAGCAACCTCAGGTAACAGAAGATGAATATAAGAGCAAGCAAAGCATGGTCTTGTCAAACTAGTGTCAGAAGTGCTACAGCTTGAATGCGTTGAATCTGGTGAGGAAAGCTAAAGGCAATAAAGTTGGGTTTTCCAAGTTATATTAGGAGAACAAGGGGGATCAAAGACAATATAGGACCTTTTATTGTTTTAGATGGGATGATGAAATCTGACACCAGAGAGAAGATAAAGTTGTTCAACTCTTGTTTTGCTTCTGTTTTCTCTGCCAAGGAAAATGACCTTTGCACTGCAAATGACCAAACAAAGACACCTAACAGGGAGTTGATATCCAAGATAAATGAAGAGAAAATAAGACTTCACTTAATTGCCCTTGACAAATTCAAGGCATCAGGCACAGGTGAACTATACCACTGTCATCAATGTTGGAAAGATCCAGGAGAACTGCAGAAGTATAACAAGATTAGAGAAGGACAAATGTAACAATTTTCCAAAAAGGAGGGAGAACGTAGTTTTCAAGCAATAGACCAGTAAGTTTGACTTCAATTACTTCAAAAATTCTAGAACAGGTCATTAAGGAGATGATTAGTGAACTTCTAGAAAAGGAAGGTAGCATGGTTTTACCAAGAACAGAGACATAGTATGGCATAGTGCTTGACTTGGAGTCAGGAAGATTCCAAATCTCACCTTACCTACTTATTAGTTGAATAGACCTGGTCAAGTCACTTAACCTGTGGGCTTCAATTTCTTTGTCAGTAAAAATGAAGTAGTTGGACTAAATAGTCTCAAAGGTCATTTCCAGCTCTGTAATCGTAGGTTATTACAGGGCTGTCATTTCTTTTCTTTCTTTGTTTTTTGACTGGTTTACTAAGCTAGTGAATGGGGAAAGATATTGTGGATATGGTTTACCTAGATTTCAACAAAGCTTCCAATAAAGTATCTTATTCTATTCTTTCAAGAAGATTGAGATATGTGGACTAGATGATAATACATTCAGATAGTTTCATAATGGGTTGGGTGACTGGACTAAAAAATAGTTGCTAATGGTTCGATATTAACATAGGAGGAGTTCCCCAATATAATTCCCCAGGGATCTGTGCTATCTAAGAATTTAATTAATGATTTAAATAAAGGCATAGATGGCATGATCATCAAATGTATGGATGGCATAAAGCTAGGAGGAATAGCCAGTATAGGTAGATGAGAAAGCTAAAACAACTCCATTTTGTCTGCAATTCCTTTATCTCACTCTGACTCAGTTTGTGTTGTAACCCCCTTTCCCTCACCCCACCTGGCTGTCTGTGATTTTCCTTACTGCTGGAATAGCAAGGACAATCCTGTCTATTAGGTCTGGGTTATGAGAGATAACTAATCTGAAGAAGAGCATTTCCTATTACTAGCCCAGAAACAGGCTGGTTCACTACTGGTTCAATCAAGTACCACGTCCCCTATTCCTACCCTACAAGCCCTCAGCAACATGCTTTGTTCAATCCCAAGGCACCCCATACCCAATTCACCTCCTGCCTAAATTGAAGTTTACAAAAGTTTTGTTCTTTTGTTCCTGTGGGGCCAGTGGGAAACCTTAATTGGTTCCTAAGTTTTTGGTCTGGGTTTGTTTTGGTTCTGGTTTGTTCTAGCACCAACAATTTTACCCACACTAACAATATTCTTTATAATAGACTCAGGATCCAAAAAGATCAGTGAAAAGCTAGAGAATTGGCATGGTTCTACTAATATGAAATTCAATAGGGATAAATGTGAAGTCTTATACTTGTGTATGAAAAATGTACTTCACAAATACAAGACAGGGGGACTGTGGTTAAAGAGTAGTTCTGAAAACAATCTGGAGGGGTTTAATGGACTACAAACACAGCATGAGTCACAAGTGTGGTGTGAGAGACAGAGAAGCTAATGTGATCTTCAACTGCATTAAGAAAGGCATAGCACAGTCTCCAGGAATAGAGAGAAGATAGTCCCATCATGCTCTGCCCTTATCATACCTCACCTAAAGTGTTGGGTTCCCTTTTAGACACCACAGTTTAAGAAGGATATTAATAAAGTGGAGAATATCTAGAGGATGGCAATATGTGAGGATTACTTGGAGGAACAAGTATGTTTAGACTGGAGAAGAGAAGACTGGGTTGGGAATGGCGGGGCACCATGGTTGGTTTCAGGTATTTAAAGAGCTGCCATGTGAAAGAGAGATTTCACTTGTTTTGTTTGGCCCCAGAACTGGGAACAAAGGGTGAAAAGCACAAAAAGGCAAAACTTCCTAACAAGTAGATCTGTGCAAAAGTGGAATAAGCTGCCTAGAGGGATGGTGGACTCTTACTCCTTGGAAGTATTGAAGCAGAAGATGGATGATAACCTATCAGATGTTGTTGTAGTGGGAATTCCTTTCCTGTGTGGATTAGACTCGAGAATAATGGAATTCTCTTCCAACCCTAAGACTCTTCTCTTTTTGTCATGTGTGAAGGATAGCAAGTATGTTACTTTGTTTGGAGGTAGAATGTGTGAAAGAGACTAATGTGAAATCAATTTGAAAAGATTAATTGGAGCCAGATTGTGAAAGACTTTAAATTCCACAGGAGTTTACGTTTTATAGGCGAGGGATTAAGGAACTGTTCATGCTTTATACAATCATAGTTCTAGAACTAAAAGCAGACTCAGAGGCTACCAAGGCCAGCTCCTCCATTTTGTAGATGAGAAAATTGAAGCCCATGGAGACTAAATAGCTTGTCCAAAATTACCCAGGTAGCAAATGTGAGAGATAGAATTTGAACCTAGGTCCTCTGACTCAAAACCTGGTGCTTTTCACCCACTCTACTATGTAATATAGTCAAACCAGTGATTCTTTGGAAGGCTCCTATGTCATAGAGTCCTTTAATATTTGTGTCATCCAAAATTTTAATAAGCATGCCATCAATTTCTTGTTATAAAAATATAGAAGCAGTTTTCATCAAAGAGTAATTTGACAAAACAACTGACCCCAGTAAGAACTCGCTCTTTGACAAAAAAAACTTCTAGTAGGCTTAAAAACAATCTGGCAAAAACATGATAGACTGATACCTCGCATTATATACCAAGATAAGCTCTAACTGGATACATGACTTAGACGTAAAGGGTGACATCATAAACAAATTTAAAAAGCAAGAAAGAAATTACCTTTCAGATCCATGGATGGGGATACAGTTCAAAACCAAAGAAATTACCTTTCAGATCCATGGATGGGGATACAGTTCAAAACCAAAGAGAGGATAAAAAGGATTGTAGAAGATAAAATGAATAATTTTGATTACATAGGATTAGACGTGTTTTGCACATATAGCCAATGTAGTCAAAACTAGAAGGGAAGAAAGTAATTGGCAGGGGGGAATCTTTGCAGCAAGTTTCTCTGTTAAGGGTCTCATTTCTAAGATATTGAAGGAATTGATCAAATTTATAAGAATAAAAGCCCAATTGATAAATAGTCAAATGAGATGGACAGGCAGTTTTCTAAGAAAGAAATCCATATAAAAATGCTCCAAATAACTAATAATTAGAGGATTGCAAACTAAAACAACTCTGAGGTTCTACCTCATACTCATTGGTTTGATAAAGTTGACCAAAAAGGGTAAATGACCATTTTTAGAGGAGCTACAGGAAAGCTGGCACATTAATACAATGTTGATTGAGCTATGAACTGCTCCTGCCACTTTAGAAAGCAATTTGGAATTACAGCCAAAGAGTTACTAAACTGTGTATATATACCCTTTGACCCAGAAATACCACTTCTAGGCCTATACCCCCAGAGACATCACAGAAAGAGGAAAAGGACCAATCTGGACAAAAATATCTATGGTAGCTTTTTTGTGTGTTGGCAAAGAACTGAAAACTTAAGGGATATCCATCAGTTGAGGAATAGCTAAAAAAAAATATGGTTTAGGAAAATAATGTAATACTATTATGTTGTAAGAAATGATGAACGGGACAGTTTCAGAAAGATGTGGAAAAAACTCATATGAACTAATGCACAGTGACACGAGCAGAAGCAGGAGAACAATGTATACAATAACAAAATCAACACTATAAAGATTAACAGCTTTGAAAGATTCAACAACTGTGAACAACACAAAGACCAAGTACAATTCCATAGAATGGATGACAAAGCATGCTTCCCACCTTCTGACAGAGAGGTGATGGACTCAGGGTGTAAGGGATACTTTTTTTAATGTGGCCAACATAGTATTGTTTTTGTTAAATTATTCTTTTTCTTTTTTTTTCCCAATGGAAGAAATGGAAAGGAGAGAAAATGGGATTTTTGTCAATTAAAGCAAGCAAACAAACAAACAAAAAGCAAAGCAGCAAAGGGTGAAACAAGGGCAGGCAGATCCCTGGAGCACTCCCCTAGCAATTTCCTTCTAAGTTTACTACAAGCCATTAATAGTAATTAAACCAGTTCTAATTGTACTTAACTGTACTATTGAAAAACCTGAATCATATCATGTTTTCCACAAGGATAACATGAAAGATTTTTTTGCTTTTCTGGAATCTAGGTAAACTAAATCTACAGTGATCTTTTAATCCTCTTAATCTATCAACCTAGTAAACCTGACAAAAAAGAAAATGTGGTTAATCTAGCATGACTGGTTGATGAAGTCGTGCTGACTCTATGATCTCCACTTCCTTTTCTTAATGCTCATTAATTATCCCCTTAATGCTACATCTGAGACTTTTACTAAGTGAGGAAGTCAAGCTCACTGGTAAATAGTCTGCAGATCCCACTCTTTTGAAAATATAGACATTTTGTCTAGACAGAAATAATTTGAAATTTACATGTAAAGTAGTAAACCAAGTGTTTCTAGCATTTACTGGAAAATAGGAAGGAAGAGAAGAAGGGATCTGGGCAGATTAAGCAGGAAACTACTCTGGGGTCACTCTGAATACACTGAAAATGGACGACCATCTGGGGCCTCAGTTTCCAGGCAGGAAGTTTGCAGGAATGATGGAAGTGGAACATTGAATCATATAATTTTAAAGTTGAACCTTAGAGGTTATCCAGTCCAACTTCTAATCTAATTCTTTATTTAACTATACTCCCAGGTTGGTGTTATTTATGAATTTTACTTGTGATTTCTTTTTTTTCTCCTAGTTTTTGATGAAATTGTTGAATAGTACCAAAACCAGAATCCTATAGAAAGTCACTAGAGACATGCCACTGGGTCGATATGGAGTCATTAATCCATGTTCTTTGAGTATGGTTCAGAGGAACACAGATGAGCTTTACAGGGGCATTAAAGGACATTTAGTCTAACCCTTTCAGCATACAGATGAGGAGAGGAAGGCCCAGAGAGATCTGCCCTTGGTCTCATAACTAGCACAATGTCATAGTAATCCTGAAACAAAAGGTGAATAAATCTCTGCAGCACATAGTTCAACAACACATAATTCAATTTAGAGTTTCTTTTATTTATTTACCAAATAAAATAATACTCATCTTGATACACACCTGGTGAAGAACTGTCTTCCTAGAAAATGTGGACAATTGTCTCACTGAGATCAGCTCATTGGGAGGTCAAGCTGCCTCCCAATCTTGATTTAGTTCATAATAAACTAAAGGTAATATCCTCTCTTAATTTGATTAACAAAAGCACATTCATTCTTCTTTATTTCATCATTGATATGTATACTGATATAGATCCTTAGGCTAATTGTCTTCTATTCAAGGGAAGGATTTGTAGGATCAAAGACCCCATTATAATATTAATTCTTAATTTTGATCCCATATCAGGGCTTTAGTGCTGTTGGCTTCCACCTCTGTCTCCAAATTCAGCACTTTCCATTTTACCTCCAGCCAGGAATCTGAAGGTACACAGTGTGAACATTGTTCTTCTTGTCTATCAGTCTAGTAACACTATCAAAAGTGCTTCCCCTTTCATGTGCTCACAAGCCATCTGTTCAACAATTCATTCTAGCACTTTGCCAGGGACCAAGCTTACTATGGTGCAATTTCCAGAATTTCCCTTTTCTTCCTTTTTGAAAATTAGAACATTTATCAATCTTCAGTCTTCTGACTTTCCCAATTCTCCGTAATTCCCCAAACATCAGTTAGACCAGTTCTTTATAAGAGGTCCTTAACCTAGAATTCAAGGAAAATTACATCCTCATTTTCACTACCTTCTAACAAATTTAGCATTTCTTTCAAGTTTGATATCTCTTTAAAATGCTATTCTGAGAAGGGGCTATAGGCACCACTAGATTGCCAAAGGGGTCCATGACACACAAAAAGGTTAAGAACCCCTAATCTATAGTTCTGCTACCTGGAAGAGGATCTGACTTGGCCCTGAAGGCTTAAACTTGATAATAAAAAACAATTGATATAGCCAAAATTTACAAAGTGCTTTAAAATGCACAAATTGCTCTTCAAATATTGCCTTTTTTATTTCTCACCAAACACTGTGAAAAATAAACATAGGTATTATTTATCTCCATTTTACAGATGAGGAAACTGAGGCTCAGAGAAGTTAATTGACTTACCGATGGTCATCCACTCCATAAGGGTGGGAGGTAGGATTTAAACCTAGGTTCTTGACTTTCTCTACTATAACATTTTACTGTACTTTCTCTACTATAATTTTACTGTAACCTCACCAAGCTTAGGTTTTGATTCCCGCTTAACCACATTTATTCTGTTGTTTATAATCTTAAAATGATTCTTTTTGATAGAAAAGATAGAAATAAATTATAAGTTGGGTAGTTCTACTTCTTTACATTTATCCGTTAACATTATGTCATCTACTTGAAACAATGTGCCCATCTTCTTTTTTCTTTTTCTTAATCATATAATTTGGGTCTCCACCAATGAGAAAATGCCCAGGCTCAAACCTCAGTTACATATACCTACAATACAGCATCAAAAATTCTTTATATCATCTTTGGCATTTTTCCTAAGAGTCAATTCATTCATTTATTCATTCATTCAACAACTACTTTCAGTTTCACAAAACCTCCTTAGATATTTACTCATTTCCACTCTTTTCTCTCACACTTTATACTATTGCCAGAACACACACACACACACACACACACACACATACACACTGTCTGACACTGATTACGTTCCTCTTCTGCTAAAACATTTTCAAAGATTCCTTTTTGCCTGTTGAATAATTATCACAAATCACTTCGCTCTTTGTACTCTATGCACTAGTCAATTGTACAACATTGTGTCCTCTGAATACATACTACAGCCTCATTGCTCTCTTCATATTGTTCCCTATGCCTGGAATATCCTTCCATCTCTCTTGGCCTCTTGAGTTTCTACCTATTCATCCATTAAAGCTCAACTCAAATGCCAGGAAAATATTAACAAGCTATTGATATTATAGGTGTGGAGACAAGGGGGTCACACAGGATGAATGCTCATGAGTGATAGAACTAGAAAATTTTTCAACCTCTCAGGATTACTGAGGGGAGCAGTAATAGATGAGGGGATCTTAGCCACTAGTCCAAGTGTGGGTTAAGAGAGTAAGCCCAGAGCTTATACTCTGCAAAAGAAAAGTAGTTAATCAGAACAGACCAACACAGCAACTAAGACTGGCAGCACGTACAGCTGCAATAACCCACCTCTCTACTTAGAGGAAGAAAATGTACTTCATCATGAGTTTTCTGGAGCCAAGATTGTGTGAAATGATTGTGTCAGCCTAGTATATGGAACTTGTAAACACCTGGCACATAGTATGCACTAAATAAATGTTTATTGAATAAATGTTTTTTTCATTCATTCATGTCTTTTAATGTTTTTTTAATATTACTTTTAAAAGGGGTAAATTGAATTTCTACATGATGGTAATAGTTAATGGATAATTCAATAGAAGATTGAGAGGAATTTGGAGTGCTAGGGTCACCAGTATAGCTTTATCTTTAGGTAATTCTTTAATTTTTAAATTTTGCTTTTGTAACTACTCTATTTTATAATAACTTTGAATTAGAAATATATTTTATTATCCTTTATTAGTCATATACTATGCTAATAAACAGATTAAAAACTTTAAAAAAATTTCACTGCATATTTTTTCATTGGGCTATACATACTTTATATATAATATAAAATGGTACGAATACATATAGTGTATTATGATATTCATTAGTTGCATTAATCAAGACCTAGCTGCTGTAATCTTTCCCACTAAACATTAGTAATCTATCACCATTAATTTCATTTTATTTTTAGAATTTTTATTGATATATTTTATCAGCCACTTTTGCCCCTCCATATAGAATAGCTCCTTGCAAGAAATAATAAATGAGAGAAAGAAAAAGAGAGCGCTAAATTAATATATCAGCTGAGTCTGGCAAGGTATACAATGTTCCATACTGATAAGCCCCTACTTCTGCAAAGAAGGGAGGAAAGTATCATTAATTTTAATTTGTTTTTCCTTAGATATTTTAAGTCGAAAATTACCTTCAATTACTCGCCTTGACCCTGTTCTTAGGAATACTAGGCTTAGACTTACTTGGCTTATAAGACCAGTATTTGGGTCTTGGTTTTGACACGTTTTAGCTATGATAAGTTACTCAATCTCTGAGTCTCAATTTCTTCATCTCTAAAATGGAGATAATAATGTTTAGATTTACCAGAATTTCCATGAGGAAAATGGTTTGTAAACCTTAGAGTGATGTAGATGTTAGGGGGTAGGTATGTCCACCCATGTTTTCTTTTCTAACTACATCTCCCAGAAGATTGTGTGTCAGCATAGTAAATATTTGGCATGCCCAAAGGCATAAAAGAAAGAGAGAAATCTCATGGTAAGATAAGATATTGGCTGTTAAATGGAGAGAAGAAATGGTTGGAGATTTTTTTTTCTTTATCTGAGTCCAAACTATGTCTGTGTTAGTGCTTCCAGGTAGAAGTAGCAGCTGAAGACTCCATGATGGCACCATGTTCTGGGGCCATGTTATAGGGGGCCTAAATTCCACATATAGGTATGGGTTACTAGAATATAAGTTCATTGAGGATAGAGACTCTTTCTGTCTTTGTAAACAATGCCCTGCACAGTGTAGGTGCCTTATAAATATTGGTCATTTTGTTTAACTATTATTATTATTAACCTCCCTTAACCTCAAATTCTCCACTATAAAATAGGGTTAATGATACTTCAATGAATTATTTCAGAGTTATTAAGATAAAGCATTTTATAATTCTTAAATTTTGCAATTTCTTAATTCTTAATAGCAAACCATTATCATTAGTATTGGCATCATAAACTTTCTCATTTATTCCTCTTGTTCAAGGCTTTAAAGCAACATTGTCTTTCCAAGTCAAAAAGCCCTGCATATGGCTCAGCTCCATCATTTAACTAGCTTGCTTATAGCTTATCAAAGAGAAGGCATTAACTACCTCTGTTATACTCTCACTTCTCTCT